>NW_017728949.1:3409151-3418757 GCF_001723895.1 Crocodylus porosus
GATGAGAATAGGACTGGATTCAACACTGAGAAGTGCAAGGTGATGCACCTGGGGAGGAAGAACCAGCAGCATACCTACAGGTTGGGGAACTCCCTTCTCGTCAGTGCAGAGGCAGAAAAGGATCTTGGAATTACCACTGGTGCCAAGATGAACATGGGCCAGCAGTGTGGGGATGCGGTCAGGAAGGTCAACCGTACCTTGTCATGCATCCACAGGTGCATCTTAAGCAGGTCCAAAGAGGTAATCCTCCCCCTCTATGCGGCACCGGTCAGGCTGCAGCTGGAGTACTGTGTCCAGTTCTGGGTGCCGCACTTCAGGAGGGATGTGGACAACATGGAGAGGGTCCCGAGGAGGGCCACCCACATGATCAGGGGTCAGCAGGGCAGGCCCTATGAGGAGAGGCTACAGGACCTGAACCTGTTCAGCCTCCACAAGAAAAGGCTGAGGGGGGATCTAGTGGCCTGTTACTAACTAGGCAGAGGGGACCAGCAAGCATTGGGGAAGTCCCTGTTCCCCCGAGCACTACCAGGAGTGACTAGGAATAACAGTCACAAGTTGGCAGAGGGTAAATTCAGATTAGACATCGGGGGGCGCTACTTCACAGTCAGGGCGGCTAGGATCTGGAACCGACTTCCAAGAGAAGTGGTGCTGGCTCCTACCCTGGGGGTCTTCAAGACAAGGCTTGACAATCACTTTGCTGGGGTCATTGACTCCAGTACTCTTTCCTGCCATGGCAGGGGGTCGGGCTTGATGATCTGCTCAGGTCCCTTCCGACCCTACAAACTATGAAACTAGGAAACTGTTACAAGGTACAGTAATCTATCAGTCTTAAGAAGTTAAATGTGGTACTGTATTAAATATAACTCAAGGAAAACAGCTTGTTACGTAGCATCAGCAATTACAAGCTAGTAAGAAAAATACCATGTCATTTGGTTAACTGAGGCTCAGGTTAACCAATGATATACTACTGTAGCTCTACTTCTGACTAGGTCATCTCTGAACTGTATGAACAGGTAAGTGATATTTCAACAGATACCCAAGAGTAAATTTCCCACTTAATATTATGATGCCTAAGCAAAGAGATCCATGGAAAAATTTAGAGGCCTTTCCTACCAGACTCAGTACATGATGGGAGATATTTCTCAGAGGTATTATAGATTCATAGATTGTAAGGCTGGAAGGGACCTTGGAAGATCATCAGGTCCAGCCCCCTGCACCAAGCAGGAAAGACAACTGGGGTTAGGTGACCCCAGCAAGGTCCTTGGCCCAGTGGAAAACCAAGGCAAAGTAGTCCTTCAGGATTTAAGTTTTCTCCTGAGTGGCAGTGACTAGCTGTCCTGAGTTGTTGAGCAATGGTCCCACTCCCATTCACTTTCCTCCAATTCCCTACATACCTAAAGAAAGACTTCTTGTCCTTGATTCCTGTTGCTCATTTTAATTCAGTCACTGCCTTAGCTTTTCTAATCTGATCCCTACAAGTGTGGGCCATAGTTATATAGTCCTCTTTGGGGGCTGTCCCTAGCTTCCACTGAGTATATTCCCAGCCCTTTTGCTACATTTTCTCCACATGGGAATGGACTTCCTTTGTGCTTCAAGGATCATGTCCTTTAGGAAGGACCACTCTTCATGCACACCTTTCACATTTTGTCCCTGGCTCCTCAGCACATTCCCTCTTAACGACCTAAGGTTGTTGAAGTTTGCATTTTTTAAGTCCAAAACTTCAAGCCCGCTCTCCGATTTGTCTGCCTTGCGATGGTTCTTTTTTATGAAAGAACAACAATGAAATAAATAAGCAGGGCTAATGTTTCTGAGGCTTAAACTGTGTACTCCCTCAGACCGGATAATGCAAGGGTAGGTAACCCCTGGCATAGGTGCCACTGTGTGGTAAGTGAAGGCATTTTGTTTGGCATCCACACCTTGGGGTGGATGGCAGGAAAGGGGCTGTAGCTGTGCTGCCACAACAAGGATTGGCTTCCTTGCCATCGGCCCCTGGCACGCCAACATCTTACAAATCAAAGTTGTAGGTGTTTTTGGCACTCTGCCCAAAAATATTGCTGACCCCTGGGATAGTTCCTTCTTTCCCTTCTGCCTCCTTAGATACTGAAGGGTCCTAGTTCTCTTTTCTCCTATGCAGCTACTAATACCGCCAGTTAATTCTGATAATTTCTCTAAAACAGTTGCTTGCTGTCAATGCAAAAACCTTTGACATATTGGAAACTGAAAATATGGTGTTAGCACAAAGTTGTATTTAATATTAAAAAAAAACAAACCCAAGAAAGTACAATGCAGCTTTATGCTGAATGTACTCAAGCCTACTGTTTAAATTAGAGCAAAGCTGTCACAAACTTTGCTATAGTAGAATGCCACAAAATTTAGGAACGTTTTGCAGAGTTAAGGTTCAGCTTGCTGAAAATTGCACAAGGCTTTTATTGTATGTACCATGTGGTACAGATTGCAAGAGTCCACGTTTAAAAAGACTTATTAATTCATACTCACAAGAGATCTCTTTTTGAAAATGCACTCTGCATTCTGGTGTATTCCAAAATGTATTTTTTAATGAATTTTTGCACCTTGGTGCATTTCAAAGGCAAAAAAAATAATCTCCCCCCAAAGCCAAACCAAATCAAAACAGTACAAAACAACTCTTCTGAAGTATTTCTGAGTCCAAGGGCCAAAAGTAACCTTTGGCACAGATAATTTAACTGTAATAACAGAGAAGTTAACTCCTTCAGATGCAATCAATCTATCACTTCCTTAAACTTGGTGGTAGATTTCTGAAAGAGAGAGCCTGCTCAAGTATGCCAGTACCATGAGATTTTGTTGACATCAGAGAAGAGAGGTTTGCTTTGAATGGTTTGGCTCCTTCCTGTCAAAAAGACTGCAGAGTATTTGCCTATCCATGTTATAGGTTTCCTTCGGAGTTCTAGTCTGAAGGAATCAGTTTACAGTCTGTTCAATCAGTTTACAGAGTCCTTCGAGAAATGCTATAGCAGTTTGGGTTGTGGCGCCATCATTCTGACCATGACATGACTGCTTCGTGTTTCTCTCATTGGATCAGGTTTGTGCAGTGTTAACTTCCTGATGTTGGGTTTTTGGGAGATAAGGAAAAATAAGAACAGGCAGATGCCTGTTTATATTCAGATAAAGTGGGTGTTGTGCTTCTTGATTTGAGGAAGGCCTCTGAAGAGTATGGTGATCTGAGATGCCTGTCCTTATTATTGTGGAAATGTGCCTACTGCTCTTCGAGATTCATAGTTGAGAGTTACTTCTGGTTCTTCAAGTCCAAGATAATTCTTCTTTTTCCCCCTTTGTATTTAATACGATGCTTGTGACCATTTCTCTTAAACATGGACTGTCCCAGCCTTTGTGACCATCAACTATCTCACAGGGATTCTGTGAGGATCATTTTATTAATGTGTGTAATGCCTTAGATATTATACTGATGGGTCCCATAAGAAAGCCTGCATAATCAAATGAAATAAATAAAATCGAAATGACCTCTACATGAAACTACTGGCTTCACTGCACTTTGCTTCAGCTGAAGCTTCCATCTGCTAGCTCAGCAGTTGGCTGTAAGGAGTACTTTACACTGTAGACCCTAGTGCCTTTCAGCTCATTCTGGCTGCCATTCAAGATGCTAATGATCTATAAAACCTCTATGAGATTTGAATCTTTGTCACCTCTCTCTCAGTGCACAATTACAGTAGTTATGATCTGCTGAGCTGATCTTGCCAACAGGTCTTACACCCTAGGACATTTTCAGTAGAGGGCTCAACTCTACAAATTACTTCCCCTAAAGCAGTAGTTCTCAACCTTTTTAGATGCAAGGGCACACAGCATTAGATTCACGGCACCCCTCAGAAATACTGGCTCATCATTTTAAATCTTTTTGACTCCAGGAAAAAAAAAGTAATTATTTTGTTGCAAAGAGCTCAGAAAGACCACAACAGGGAAATGGTTTAAACATTGTTTAAAATCTCTGGCTTTATCTTGTGAATCATCTTTGTATACTTAACAGTATATTATTGTACAGCATCCAGTGGTACCCTTGAAAGGATCTCAGGGCACCCTGGTTGAGAATCACTGCCCAAAATAATCATATACAGCCTAAATTGAGACTTCAGGGTATGATTGAAGGCCAGTCATTTACTAAAGCTTTTGCCAGTGTGAAAAGGAAGATGGAGCTTGCTTATATTTTAGTCTTTGTCTTAAGATGATTTTTATCTGGGTTATTATTGGCTTAATATATGTTTATGCATTCAAGCCAATTTTAAAGGTACGTTTTTTAAATTGGAAAACAATACAGTAAACATTGGGCCTTGCTGTTCCCTGTTTCAACAGTATCTATGACAACACTGTAAGAACACTTTGACCGAGCAGATGGGTGGCTGCATAGCTAAAAGTGATTTGTCAATATCACGAAAGCCCTTTTATAAAGGGAGTTCTTCAGACTCTTAACAAGGGCAACTATAATATGGTTTCAGCACTAAGGAAATGTTCAAAAACAATATACTGATCTGGAAACCTTTTGAAAATTAATGGAAATTGTGTTCTTAATAAACTGTATGTTTAAATATTCCATTTTTATTTTTATATGTATGTTGCGTTGCTTTTTGCATTCCATTGCTTATAATACTGTCTTGGAAACTTGAGCATCGTGTTTCCCTCATATGTCTGGTAATCTTCCTTTTTTTAAAAAATCTCCCTGTTTGGTGTAGCTGGTACTACTAAGGGTATCTTTAGCCAATTGAATTTATCTATGGTCTTGTCTTATTCTAATATCAAGACATTTGTGTGTGCATGCATCAGCATCACTTGATGACAGTAGATTTAGGGATCTACACCAACCTTGATTTTTGTAGTGTCCAATCTGTGCATGCATGTAGTGCAGAGGGCACCCACAGCTATGGTCCTGACCCAAAGCTGCCCAACCCAAGGACAAATTAAAGGGCACAAGGGTACCCCTAATTCACATTTCTGGCTTGAGGTCAGAGGGATCTTACAACAATGAATCTCTAGTCTACTGTGCCTCCTCACCTCTATACCCTTCCCCTGGTCAACCTTTGAGTCGCTCCTGCCATCTGCTTGTGTATGAACATGGGCTGCAGCTGATGTAGGAAGTAGAGTGGGTGCATTCATTAATTATCACTAGGGCATAGAATGGAAAATATTTTTTATAAAGAATATGCAGTAAAAACTTCAGGCAAGTTTGTAACCTCAAATCTAATTAAAATAAGGGAAGTTGCAAAGCTATGCTGCTCAAGAAACATAGCAGACAAAGAACTATGATTCTGAGAATTTCTATGTGGACCCTGGTCGTCTTCCTCCCTGTCCTTCCCCCCTGGAGAAAGAGCTGCCAACAGAACAGCTGGTCCCTTTCTACTGGTCAGCATGTCCATGTGGTGGAAACAAGGCTCACTCTATGCTGGCCCTTGGACTTGTCTACCCACTCCCCAGTCACAGAAACTGGGGGATCAGCCACTGTAAATGTTTTACCCTGTGCTGTGAGATCTAGGTAAGCTGTGTAGGCTGGTAAGGCAACACTCTGCTCCCTCATGTAGACACATTGGGCAAACTGGACAAAGATCAAGCTTGTCCATAAACAGTTACACATCTGCAAAACTGTTTGTGGATAGGGTGACCATATGTCCTGTTTTCACCAGGGCAGTCCTATCTTAAACATCTGTTCCAGGCCTCCTGTCAGTTTGGTTAAACTGATGCTTTTCATTGCATAAAACAATATTTATTCTTTATTAACCTCCCCCGCCAAAATGAAACTAAACAACATAAACCCCCTCTACTTTATTTTTTCCTGAAGATTAGACACAAAATCACAGGAAAAATAAACATTCCAGGCCAGAAACATTGTTTATACAGTTGCTTATGGGTAAGAACTCTGTGTAGTAATCAGTGGCTCAATCCTGCAACCCTTAAAATCAATGACATTTTTGTGATTTACTTGAATAGCACCAGGTTCAGGACCTACTTTTTTCAATATACATTATCTATATTTTTAACTATCTAAGCAACAAATGTGCTATGTAAACCATAAAGCTGAGTTAATTGTTTTAGTGAACAGAATGAAGCTATCTGCTGTTTTACAGGTTGGTATAGTTGGGTGAAAGGCGTGCTGTGTAGTTAGGTGCCTTTGCTAAACTAAAAAAGAAGATAGCATTTTTGTCGCTTTAAAATAGTTTATATTTTTCCCCTTTCTTGAAGATAAAACTGCTTTTTTAGGTTATTTCTTAGCAGTTGAAATAAGAGGAAGGACGCTTTTGTGGTTAATGTGTGGTTATCACTCTGAAAAGTGACAATAAGATGACAAGCTCAGGTTTTGTTTGTGTGGAAGTGAGAGAGAATATTGGAGATGGTCAGCTGAGAAGTAAAAATTGAATTTTTTTTCTAATTGTCAGCCATGCAAGCTTGAAGTAGGAAAATCAGCCTATGTTGTTGGCATGTGTCTTGCCAACAAAGAAAATTGGAGCTTAGAACTGGAAAAATGGGTATAAGGGACCCCAGGACGTCATCTAGTCCAACTTCCCACACAAGGCAGGATCATCCCTTTCTGAGGCAGATCAGCTACATTTGTCTAAACCAGTGGTTCTCAACTTTTTTAGATTCAAGACACCCCTCACTAGACACAATATACCGCTCAGAAAATGTAGCTCTTAGTTTTCACTTGTTTTTCTGACTACAGAAAAATAATAGAGCAGTTTTTTTCTGTTGCAAAGAATTCAGACCACAATGGATCAAAATATTTTTAACACTATGAATTCCTATTTGAAATCTCTGTGAATATCTCGTGAATTGTGTGCAAGCTTAGCAGCATGGACATTGCCTGGCACTCTGCAACACTTTTAAAAGGATCTTAAGGCAACCCAGTGTGTCACGGTGCACTGGCTGAGAATCACTGGTTTGACCTGCTCTTAAAAACTTCTAGTGGTGGAGATGCCACAACTTCCCTCAATAACCATTCTGTTGATTAACATGAGCCAGATCCAGTCTTATCTCTGCTGGGTTCTGTGGGGTATGAGTAGTGAAAAGAAATAGTTACAAACTTATTATCACTAAAATCAGGGGATTCAACTCTAAATTCGTACATACAGCAAAGCAGCAGCATTTTTGCTTAAGAATATTTTTGTAAGACTTAAGGTATTAGATTGGGCTGGGGATCTATATTTCTCAGTTCCGACATCCTTGGACATGAAATAGAAATGGCTGGAGGGCAAAAATGGCTTTAATCCATTTTTTAACTCCACATATTTTGGCCTCAGTGTATGTTACATAAATCTTGAGACTGGACAGGTGTTAAAACAATTACAGCGAGGTCTTACCTGTGCACTGTATATTTTCAAGGGGCTTTTTGTACCATTCCCTGTCAAATTTAATTTAGGTCTAATGTAGAGGTCTAATTTTAACTTAGACCTCTACATTTCAATCCCAGTTCTACTAGAAATTGCACCAGAAACTGTTATTCTTTTCAGGTATGCACAATAAGATGATCTGTATCTTTAGCGTGGCACTGGTTTGGCTGGTGGTTTCTGTGGAACACTCTTGTGGGGGTTTTTTTCTGCTGCCTGTCTGCTTGATCTGTTGCTTGTCCCAAAAATATGGGAGTACACTGGTTTCATCTGAAAACTGGACTCTGTCTGAATTTCCTTCATATCTATGATTTAATTTAATTATTTCTAAATGCACATATAATGTGAAATAAATGTATATAGCACACTTAATGTTCTTTTTACTATTAATGGTGAAAACTATGAAATAATGTGACGATTAGTTAATTTGGAGTTGAAAGGGCAGCACTACACCACAGACAAAAAAAGAATTGTAACCAGAGTACACAGGAATATGCAGAGATAGGAAAAAACAAAAGAAGTTTGCCTTGGCTTTTTTATTTTCAAATCATACTCTTGACTTCTACGCATCATGGAAATATTTTTAACAGTGACCAAAAAGCAATGCCAATGCAGTGAACTGTGCAGGGAAGATCATTAATGCAGAGATGGAGTAGCAAGGAAGAATCATAGAAAATGAGGGCTGGAAAGGACCTCTGGAGGTCATCTAGTCCAACCCCCTGGTCAAAGCACAACCGGCCCCACTTCAATATCATCCCAGCCAAAGCTTTGTCTAGTCAGGTCTTAAAAACCTCCAAGGATGGAGTCTCCACCATCTCTCTGGGTAACCTGTTCCACCGTTTTACTACCCTTCTAGTGAGATTTTTTTTTTCCTAATATCCAACCTAAACTTCTCTTACCGCAACTTGAGATTGTTGCTCCTTGTTCTGTCATCTCCACCACTGAGAACAGTTTAACTTCCTCTTGTGAACCCCCCTTCAAGGGAAACAGGACTAAGAAACAGAATACTAAGAAATGAGCATTGGCAGTGGAATGTGACAAGAAACACTGCTGTTCCCAGATAAGGAGAAGGGGAGGTCTTCAAAGGTAGTGGAGGCCAGCACTAAAAGTTTGAAAGCTGAGGCAATGTTTAAGGCAGTGGTTCTCAACATGTTTAGACTTGGAACACACCCGGACCAGCTTGAGGCATCCCTCAGAAAATGCCAGCACTTGGTTTTCATCTGTTTTGTGACTACAGAAAAATGTGAGAGCAATTCTTCTGTTGCAAAGATCTCAGGAAGCCCACAGCAGAGCAGTGGTGGTGATACCACAGGTTCCTAGCTGAAGTTTCTGGGTTGATCTTGCAAACCCTGTCTGTACGCCAGCACTAATGTGACACAGCATGATGGCACCCTTGAAAGGATCTCTGGGCACCCCAGGGTTCTGTGACCCCCTGGGTGAGAAGCACCAGCGCAAGGGGCCAAGCAAGAGGTGTTGCTCTATCTGTGCTCGTGCGGATGGGTGAGGAACAGGAGATTTTAAGTAACACCTTTCCCTGGGGGCTTGGCTTCTGAAGAAACCCAGCCTGGCTCTTCCTTTCTCCCCGCGGCCGGAGGGGATTTTCCGGCGGCGGTTTGGCGGGGGCTCCCCACACCCTCTCCCTCCCCCTGTAGTAACAATGCACGTGTGACCATCGCCCGACACGATCATGATCAGATTCCGCTGGGAAAAGCAGCCGCACTTTTCCATAAGACTCTCTTAAGGCGCGGCGGGCGCCCTCCCACGCTGTCTAGGCGCCCTCCCACGCAGCTCCCGCCTAGGCCGCGGTCTGGCAACCGCGCGATTGTCCCCAACATGGAGGTGCGGGCGTCGCACGCAAAATTCCTGCGCACAGGCATTGGCACTGGGAGGGGTAGGGGGAGGGGAAAGGAAAGGGGCGGTGCCACTCGACGTAGCCCTTCTCTACCCACCTGGAGGTCACCTCTATGATCCGGCGGCGTTCGCGGGAGGGCGCGGCACGAGACCCGGCGGGCCAGGGGCGGGGCCAGGCGGCGCCCTGCGGCCGTTGCGCTCAGACAGGCAGTTCCCCGCTGCTCCCCTTTGTGTCTGGGCCGGGCCCGGAGCGGCCCCGTGAGAGGGGCGACGCCCGCGGCTCCCTCCCCCCGACCCGTTTCCCTCCCCTGCGGCTTTGGGCGATGCGGCGGGGCTGAGCGGAGGCAGTCGCCGACAGAGGAGGCGGGGCAGGGCCACGGGCCTGGCGCTGCCC
>NW_017728949.1:3418857-3428447 GCF_001723895.1 Crocodylus porosus
GCCGCCGCCTCGCGGGCTCGGGCTGACAGGCTGAGGCTCGGGGCTGCGGGAGAAGCCGGCGCTGTAGCCATGCGGGTGGAAGCAGCAAGGCAGGCGGCTCGTGGTGGCTGCCATTTGCCCTGCCAGCCGGGCGCGTGAAGCGCCCCCAGCGCTACCCGGAGACGGGGAGGGGACCCTCCGCCAGCTGCATCGATCCGCGTTTTCGTCTTCCTGCGGTGCCTCCTACCTCTACCCCCGGGATGCCGGCCTCACTGCGGCGCCTCTTGCTGCTGCTCTGGCTCTCCAGTGCCACGGCGCTGCTCGGCATTGCGGCTGGTAAGTAGCCCGTGGGCGCGGGCAGCTAGAAATTTTGGGATGGGGAAGGGCGTGGGGTTCCCCAGGGGTTCAGTGAGGCAGGGGGCCCTGCTACAGCATCCCCCTGTCCGCACCACATGCTCCCACGCCCTCAAGTGCTCAGCTGCAGACCCCCTTGGCAGAGAAAACAGGCTTCATTGTCTACCTGGACCCACCCCTCAGCTGGGCTTTATTTTACCTTGTCTGTTGTTGGCTGAATGGCTTTTTCTTGTCATTGGGGGGGGGAGGAAATGCAGGCTTTATATTCTGAAAGCCTCGCCCTTGGTGATGTGTGACACAGGTTTTTTCTTTTTCTTTTTTCTTATGGTGTGTTCGTATTGCCAGCAGAGCTGTGCGTGCTTGCTGGTGGGATCTTTGGGCACAGCCATTTTTAATTTTAATAGCCTTGGTGATTTGAGAGGCATTACATCTATGAGGGCGGGTGCGTTTTTTAGGGATGCCTTCTAGTCCACCGTGCATCTTCTCCTGGGTGTTTGAAACCCAAGTGAAAATTTTCCATTGTTACCTGCGATCACAGGGTGATAAAACAGAAGGCTGGCGAGGAAGCTGCAAGGTGTGTGAATACGGAACATGAAAGATTTACTTTTTTCTATAGTGAGCGAAATGTCTAATGATTTGAAAGCATCGTTTTCTGTATTTCAAGCAGTTGAATCCTTTTTCATTTTTTCTGAAGCTAAGGTTGAGAGGAATAGAAAGAAGAGTTTTCTATGTATTTGGAAGAGTAGTTGATATGGCTCTAGCCTCCGTTGGCTTTTGGTCATTGTATCAGCTGAGAATGGAGGAGCTCTTCTCTGAAGGGTTATTCAGCTTTTATTAAGTACTAATGCATATTCCTGCCGTGTATGCTCTTCAGCAGCTTTGGAAGACTTGTGGGACTGCGATATCTGTCCTTCTATTCAAAAACCAGTTTAGAATACCTGATCTTTTCAGCATGATTCTTTAGTCAGCCATGTATCTTAGTCACACTCACAAACAATAATTTTTCTTGTGAAAACAGTAAGATTAGGATAGTTTGCACACAACTTTTCACATGAGTAGTTTTAAGTGCTTTCCCCCCCCCCCCAATATTCAAGCCAGTCACTCTGTGAATCAGTCACATTTTTATCAGTTTCTCCATGGTGGATAGTCTGCGTTCATTTCACTTCTCTTTTTTTAAAAGATCTTTAGGGAACTAGTGAACTGAATTGATTAATAGGCATCATTTGCCTGGATCAGCATGACCTTTGACTGCATTGATATTATAGAAGGATATATGCAGTGTCTGTGTAGTAATTTAAGAGGATTTCTTTGAAGAATGGACCTTTGAAGCTCAAAAGCTTTGGTATGAAAATGTATGTATGACCCTAGAATATCACATTATTTAAACTTGTCCCTTAAACGTGAAAGTTGAAGTGTAGCATTTTCTTTTGTTTAATTAGTAAAACTTCAGCAGGTTGATATTTCTTTGTACTGATGGGTGTGAAGGATTATTGAAGGAGTGAGCACTGATTTGAGCTAGGTAGGCAATGGGTAGGTACTGTATATAAGCTTACTCAGTCCATTTTGCTAATTGGTCTCGGTTTCCACCCGTTAAGAACATTCTTGCTATTTCTAACTTGGGTATGTCTTGTAAAGAAACAGTAGCAAAGCCAGCATTTTTGATCATCTTGTGATATGTATGACTAGGGATTTGCTTTTTACATTATGAATTTATTAAAAATATGCATCCAACCTGGGCTTTAAATGTTTTGTTCACAATTGATGGTTGCTAATGTTTTTGAGACTGAGCTAAAGTAATTATTTGAAAGTTTGATTGTAAGTTTAACTGTGAATATTAAGGAAAAATATTGATACCTGGGAAACCACTCTAAGGTGAAATTCTGCCTGTTCAGGGGATAAAAGGGCTTGTTCATGTATGTGAAGTAAAGTGGTAATTCACGTATAGGTGCAACATTTTAACCCTGTGCAGTTTGAACTCCTCAATTAACATGCTTCTGCATCTCGCTTAGGAAAGGATAACTCAATGGCAGGGTAAATTCAGTATCAATAAGCATGAAGTGATTCCCTCTGGAGGGGAAACTTGAATGTATGATTTTAAGTTAACAGGACTAATGCAGAAAAAATATGTAGGTATCTTTTGTCAAAAAGCAAAGGATGCATGGGGAGTGTAAAGGAAAATATTATAGTGTCATTAAAATAAAGGATTCACTTACAATCTGTACAGAATGCAGGAAATATGGTGAATAGGGATTTTCTTTACACTGAACATTTGAAAACCTAATAAGGAACCAGCTTGAGGCTTAAATTCTTCCTATAGGCTGCCTGGGAAAATTTACCACTTTCCTCAGCAAATTCTTTTCATATCTTAAAAATAAGTGTTTTGGGTATTCTCTTCTGAAAGTTGTGCATCTCCCCGCCTAAAGAGCAGTGTTACTGTGTAGAAAATGGTCAAGATAAAAGGTTGGCAGGGCCTTTAAAGGTGATGTATGAACGCCAGAAATTTTGAATTTGTGCCACGTTATGCTTCCTCCTTTTGTAAGAAGAAAGCTTAAAATTTTCCTCGTGTAACGTTTTTTTTTTTAGAGGTATCCAGCATGTGTATTTTATCTTATGTTGGGAGACCTCCTTAGTGACTCATATAGCTGGGGACCTTAATTGAAGAGGAATATTTGTTGAATCTTTGAAGGATTGTGTTAACATTTATTTAACAATTTGAATAAATGTAATTTCTCCTCTAATATAATCATGTTTTACTTTCTGGGTATCTGGGATATATAATCCAAAACCTATTTCTTCCTCACTTTGTAGACTCTAGCCATGGAGATTCCCATCTCTAATGTAAAAACCCAATTAAGAAAAATCCAGAAATAAATACTGAAACCCACCCCCCAAACTAGTGCCTTTATAGAGCACATGAAGTTATCCGTTGGGCTGTATCTGCATGTTCTTTTCTTCAGCTAGTCAACTTATGAAAGTAGACCACCTTTGGAGTGGCTGGAGTTTGAAATCTGGTTAAAGACAATTATATTACTTGCTTTAATAAAAAATGAATCATTTGAGGCCATTTTAACTAGTTTGACAGAACAGGATAATGTTTCTTGAATGTCTCAAGAAACATTATTACAAGTGTGAAAGTCAAGGATTTTTCTGTGTGCTATCTTTCATAGAACCAGTGTGTAGTAGTTGTGAAAGACCTTTTGGGCATTGAGTGCTTTTCCTTAGGCTGGGAAAGAAACTGACACAGTTTGAGCTAAATAATGGGTAGACCAGTGGCTTGTATATAACTCCACATGTGAATGAAAAGAGTCATTTCAAGGAGTGAAGGAGGGCTGTAAAGAAGGAGCAAAGGTGAACTTTTGAGAGGTGGCCAAGGATTTCTTTGGCCATTAATTTCAGTTCTGTTATTGGTGTTTCTGACTTTTACATAGATTTCTGATTCTTTTATATAAAGCGTTTCCTTGATCCTGTCTTTTCTCCAAATGCCTGTTGCTTTGCCAGAGCTATGCTTGGTGCCCATTGTGCATTTCAGCAATAATCAGAAAATCCAAATCATGCTTGTTAAACAAAAGACACCTATTTAAAAAGGTAGACTTTGTGGGGCAGAGTTGGTGTACTGTATAAGTGCATAAGCTTTGTCCTTGCATCAGATGAGTCCTTCATTGACTTTTGTTAGGTTACTCTTTTGAATGAACCTACACCATCTTTAATGGAGCTTTCTGCTCACATGAGGCAGCCAAGGCTTCTATAATCAAGTTGCTAAAACATAGAGCAGAGAAGCCTTAAGCTGGCATGGAAAGGATGCTTCTGTTGGAAAGGCAGAGGTCTCTAGAAACCTGCAAGTAATGGTGGGGAATGGAGGAAGGGACGGGGAATCCTGAACCGTCTGCCGGGACGGGGAATCCTGAACCGTCTGCCTGTTCTACTGTGATGATGGTGGGCAAAACTTATTTCTTCACCTGTTACAAATAAATAAAGGATCTTAGCTGAGTATTCTTTCACTGGAGTTATTCTTGCGTTGGGCATGCATGTGTATGCATACTTTTGTATGTCTTATGAAGTGGAGTTTGGTCCTGCGTTAATACTTCTCTAGAAAATATTGTTTGAAGGGATATCATTGGCTTATCTCTTGTCTGCTTTTTCCTATTTAGTAGTATTTCAGTTAAAAATATTTTTCTAGAATCTTATAAATATACTTAAGTTTCTCTGCATTTGTCAGAACCCTGTGCAGGCAGTGTCACTGTTTTCCATAATGTGTAAGTTATCTATTACCCTTCTTGGCTTTCACACAGATGAAAGAACACATTAAAATGCAAATATATGACTAATTTTTATGTCCTTTCTTTATAGGGAAAGGTAGTATCACTGGAGCTAGTTTGAATTCTTTAGAATTGGCTACATTTAAAGTTGATGGGTCTTGCCAGAAAGGTGCTAATGCAGTTTCCTTAGCCAGTGCTGACAGGACCTTGTATGAATGATAGTGTAAATCCTGTTGAGAACAAAATGTTTTGCCTTGACTGAAACCAACAGTAATCCTTTTGGATGCTGGTAGGAATATGAGTGGGGCCTGCATCTGCTAGTAAGTGTTTTATGGCTTTCATGAAATAGCTTGCTTTTTACATTTCTCACATTGGTTTAGTTTAAAAATTCCGCGAAAAGAAATAGCAACTACTTCATTTGTTAAAATAATTAAACAAAATATTTTTGAATGCATTGGTCTGTTTGCATTTAGAACACAGGAATTTACAGAAATGTAGAGCAGGAATGCACCTGAAGAGGTCACCTGTGCTAGTCATCTGATCTGAGGGATAAGTAAAGCTAGACAACCTCTGAAAGATGTTTGCTTAACAACCTGTTCTTAAAAACCTTCCTCAAAGGGGGTTTCGCAGCCTCCCTATCTAGCTTATTCATGTGCTTAGCTATTTTTACAATAAGAGAGTTTTTTTTAATATCTGTCTTAAATCTTTGCTACAAAGTAAGCCAATTACAATTTGTCTTGCCCTCAGTGGATATGGATCTCTATCCTTTTCATACTGTCTTTTAACATATTGGAAATCTGTTAAGTCCCTTTTTTATCTTTTCTTTTCTAAATGAACATAATTCTTTCAATCTGTACTTGGGTCATATTTTCTTTCTCTCTCATCATTCTTATTTTCTGTGCTCCTGCACAGGACTGCTTGAGAGCAGTGTATACTCTCGTGTCCAAATGAACATTGTTTCATGATATTGGAGTCCATGAAACACTCCTGGAGGTCCTTGATCACCTCTCCAACTAAGCAGAGGGAGCACTCAACAGTTCCTTTGCCAAAAGCCATAGGAGCATAGCCAGGTATGAATGGATCAGAGTGGAGGTGGCAGATCAGTCGTAGCCATTACTGGCATCAGTACTGGGTGAAGGCCAAGGTCTTTAAGTCCCAGTATGAGAGGACCTGGGTTGCCAACCAGGTTGCGTGCACCTGGTGGACAACATGTATTTTTCTTTGAAGAACTATTGTATGGCCTCACTTGGGCTGATTCTATAGAACACTGCTTTGTCACTGATCAGAGGCTTACCCAGAGTTACTTGATGACAGTGTTGTTGAGAAGAAGGAAGGGTCCCTGCTGTAGTTTCAGTCCCCCACAGCAGGGGATACATCAGCAGTTGGGACCAGACAACTCCAGCAACATAGAGAAAGGTAAGGATCAAGTGACTGTCTGTTTTGCATTGTCTCATTTTCCAGCCTAGAGTCAACTAGAGAGAATTCCCACATGACCAAGCACTCTTGACTTGATGAATAAACTGTTCTCTGAAACTGAAGACCTGATAAAGTGACATCCAGACAGCCTACTCTCAGCTGTCATTGGATTCCCTATTCCAATGAGGGCGTTTTGGCAGCAGTGCCGTGTTGACAGCGGGCAAGGGGCACTGGCTGGGCCCTCCATGGGGAACTTGGTCCCCGGCGCTACTTCAAGTCCACACAGATGGGTGTGTGTGTGTGTGTGTGTGTGCAAATGCAAGCATTGGGCCCTGGGTGCAGGAGACTCGCTGTATGCTACTGATTGGCAGTTCAAGGAACTGATGTGCATCTCCTTTTGCTCCTCCCCCATTGCTTATACAGACATTTGGGGAGTGGTGGGTAGGGTGGCAGTTTCCTACAGTACCCCATGCAATGCCTTCCCCCTGTTTGCCCTGTACCCCCCTGCCCAGCTCCAGTAAAGTTTGCTTGCAAGTAAAGACGGAGGCAACTGTTTTCTGATTGGGTACCTGAGGAGGGAAAAAAACATGTCACCTCCTGAAAATGAGAGGGACCACATAAAGACAGTGAAGAGCAAATGTTTTCTTTCTCTTTGCAGCCACAGTTTCCCTTGCCACAACAACTGAACAGTACTGCTGGAAACATGCAGTGCTATCTTATTCAGCACATAAAACACACAGTTGGGCATCCAAGGAATATTACTATCACAGGATTCAATCTTACCATAGCAGGAAGGTAGAACAGCAGGTTATAGTAGTGGGGAAGGAGATCTTCCCCCCTACCTCCCTGCTCACAACTCTCTGAAGTGGAGTACGGTGGTAACTTAGGGTGTTCTGAGCAGTTGTGAGGTCTTACAAGTGCTATGACATAAAGGTTCTCCTCAAAAACCTCATATCATCCACTTCAAAACCCCATGTCATCAAGGGGACAAGTCCTTGAGTTCCCGGAGGCATTGTGGAGCTTCTCTGACCATCCAGTAGTCATATGTGTGAATTTCTTCCCAGTGGTCCACAGTGCCCTGCTGCAGGTATCCCTGGCTGTTTGTGTGCTCCGAGCTGTATGTGTACATGTACCTGTCCGTGGTGCATTTCAGAAACTGCACGTGGACACATCTAATGATGTCTTCTCATGGTTTGGAGAGTCAAAGGAGGCTATTATGGATTGCTAATCTTCAAATGATTGCTGCCACCTGCTGATTCACATTCAGCAGAGCTCTAATAGGTGGTCAGTTCTGACTGTCTTTTGTCATCCTGCTTATCCTGAAGTTCTGATGCCACTCATCTTATATCCCCAGTGCAATCAACTATTTGTCTTCATTTGTCTTTGTGATTTAGAAGCAGCAGTAGATAGTCTGCAGAACTCACAGAAGGTTGTCCTTTTGGACATTTTTTTAATTTCTTCCTCTGGCATTTTATTATTGTACCCAGCTCAGCACACGGTTCTAGGAAGTACCTTTTCCATGTCAGAGCCCATTGAACTCTGAGATGTCATGCTTTGTCAAAGCAGCTGGTGAAGATGCTCAGTGGCAGGCATGGTTAGGTGCTAGAGGACTCTGCCTTGACGCTGATAGTGCCAGCACTTGACAGCACTGCTTACTCAATGCTGCCTACAAGGTCAAAAGGTGAAAGATATCCATTCTTTTCTGCCTCTGGAATGAAATCAAACCGAATCTGACCAGTCTTCCTGACGTGCTCTACATTCCCAGAAGTGCAAAGGCCAAAAAAGTTTTGGAAACCTGAGGAACAAATTTGAATCATGGCTGAAAAGGCTGTGGGGATTCGTGGTCTCCAGTTATCTAGTGGTTAAGCAGTGTTGTTCCTGTACCAGGGGTCAGCAACCACTGGCACATGTGCCGAGCATGGCATGCAAGACCATTTTGCTTGGCACACCACCGACAGCCTGAACTCTAAGCAGCTGCTGCCAGCCACAGAGCCCAGGCTGCTCCCAGCAGGTGGCTGGGAGGCGGCAAGCCCTGCTGCATGCAGACCAGGCTCCATGGGCTGGCTGCTGCCGGGAGGCTGCAAACAGCTGCTCCAGGGTCCGGCACTTCCAAGTTAGACTTTGTTTTTTTCTATACTCTGGCCAAAAAATATTGCCTACCCCTACATCTAGTCTCTTTAAAAAGAAAAAAAAAAATAGAGGTTTCAGTGAAAGAGGACTGTATGTCTGTCTGCTTCTATTACCATACATCTTAAAAGCACTTTAAAACCCACATTCTTTTGACATACTTTAAGTGTACACTGCCTATACCCTAAATTTAAGTGTCTTACATTTTGTATTCCTTTCAATAATTTATAGTTTATTTTATGTTTCTTAACTCGTGGTTGTGGTTCAGCGGTAGAATCCTTTTCTGCCACATGGGAGACCCAAGTTTGACTTCTGGATGCGGATATAACTACAGCCACTGAGATGTCTGGACTCAGTCTGGCCTTTGGATTCTGGCTCAGTGGTTTAAGTGGCAGGGGAAGTGGAAGGTTTTGGCAACCTCAGCTCTTCTGTATGCCTGCCTAAGCATATTCATCGATGTTCCTGGTGACCTCCAGAAAGATCGATGGTTGCCTGGTACTACTCATGTTTCTTATTTATGTCTTCTCCATCTCTGGTTCCAGCTGTTTTTTTGATCCCTCATGTGCAGATCTCTTCATGCCACTAATTTTCAGTGATCACGTGCCCCCTTCTATCTCTTTCAGATATTTTGTCAGATAGGATGGTCAATATAGTGTTTCAGGTAGTGACAAACCATATATTTATTTTTCAGCATAATTTTTTTTTAGTATCTTTTACTCCATCCATTAAAGCTCTTAATGTTTTGCTTTTTTTTTTTTTTTTAACCCTCACTACACATTAAGTAGGGGTTTGCATTGAACTTTCCACAAGAATGCTGCTATCAGATTTCTGAGTAACTTGGCTAATTCAGTTAATTTAAGAGTCCACAATATCTTTGAGTACCTTTTTTCTTTCCAGTGTGGATTATTTTGATTTTTTTTATCACTGAATTTAATTTGTCGTCTTTATTTACTTAGTTTTGGTACAGATTGTTCCATGTTTTCATCTATGTTATTGTCTTCAAAAATTCCAGTTACTGTCAAATACTGACTTTTCCAGTATTGTTCCTCTTTACCCTTGTCTTTTGTTATTAGCCTGAAACAATGAAACATGAATGAATTTATGGAAGCTTAGGGCAGTATGTGAGACTGTATTCCCCTGAAAACTTGATAATGTGTTATTCAGAATCGGAGCAAGCTGCAGAATAAGAGAGCTAACAACTAGTGCACTTCTGGGCACCGCTGTCATCACAGGTAGTGACTTAAGTGCCTGTAAGTAATAGCAGCAGTACAGTCACTGTTGACCAGAGGTATTTCCTTGCTTGGTATTGCTGTATTTACCTGAATCCAAGACTACCCTGAATTTAAGGTAACTCCAATATCTTGGGGGCTGCGGGTGATGGGCCACCTGGGAGACAGTGATCATCGCTTGCTGGAATTCACCATCCAGCGTAAGGTGGCAAAGGGCTGCAGCAAGACA
>NW_017728949.1:3428458-3497844 GCF_001723895.1 Crocodylus porosus
CCGGCTTCCAGGGGAAGTGGTGCAGGCTCCTAGCCTGGGGATTTTTAAAAGGAAGTTAGATGAGCACCTTGCCGGGGTCATCTGACCCCGATGCTCTTTCCTGCCAAGGCAGGGGGTCGGACTAGATGATCTACCTAGGTCCCTTCCGACTCTAGCTACTATGAAACTATCAGATTCTAGACATGGGGGGAAAAAAATAATTTTTTTTAATACTTTTCTATGTATTGAATCTAATGATTGGAGGGTCATCTTAAATTCATCCCCCCCAAACTACTGTAAGGGGAGGGGGAAGCAGTAAGGGTACAGGCTGTAGGGTGGAAGAAAAATGGGGAAGCAATAGGGAAGGGCAGGTGCAGGGGTCAAGTGGCTCCTGCTGCCTGCCCCGCCTTGCTGTCTGCTCCTTGTCTACTCCCCCCACCCCTGCTTACCCTTGCTTGGGTGCTAGTAGGCTCCACTTCAGCACTGGGCCTGGAGCATGCCCCCAGCAGGGCCAGGGCAGAGTTGCCACTTTGGGCTGGTTTGGACTGGGGCCATGCTCCATGCCCCGGGCTGGAGCTTACCGGCTCCTAAACAAGGGCAAGTAGCGGGATGGGGAAAGACCTGAGTCTGGAGATGGGATTGTAGGTGGTGGGGGTAGAGCAGAGGCAACACAGGGGCAAACAGCATCTGCAGCTCCAGCCCTGATCTTGTGTCAGGGCCAGCACAGAGCTGCAGTAGCTGCCTGTCCCCATTCCTCCCCCACCATCTTGTGCTAGATTCCAAGACAAGGGGCTGTTTTACCTCATGTTAACTGTGTGCTGGGGATAAAACTTCCACTTGGGATCACATAAATAGGATATGTGCATATGAATTTATTTTTCTTGATTACGCTGTACATGTGTTAGTGTTACAGGGTAAAAAAAAAAAAAAAAAAGCAGTTTTACTGTCTGAATTGTAAATTTTGTGGGCTGAGGACCCTGGAGTGTGGAGGCAACTAGAACTGTAGTCACACATCATATAAGTATGTATTATATCAGCGTTTCTCAACTCATGAGTTATGACCCAAAAGTGGGTAGCAGCAATGTATGAAAGGTTTGTGAACAAACTTTAAAAATGGATTCTCCTTTAAAGGACGAAAAACATGGAAAAATGTGTCTTTTCCCTTGCAGTCTGGCAGAGTTCCAGCCTATAAGGGGCTGCATGGGGGCCCCCTATGACCAACACCCTTCCTCCTTGACTCACACCTCCCTACCCTACATACTGGGGGCTGTGGGGCCTGAAGGCAATTGATTGGGAGTGAGGGGCGCTGGGTCTGGACTGGCCAGTGATGTTTACAAATGGGTTTTGGTACAAAAAAGGTTGAGAACCACTGCTTTAGAGAATGCTGTACTTCATTCATTTTCAACTATCTGGCATTGGAAATGTGATCTGATGACCTCATCTTTTTGCGCACAAATCAAATCTACTTCTGTTGTAATGTAGCAGTTGGGTTTATTATGTGCATTGTGCCCAAACAGTAATGCAGTGGCAAGAATGGGTAACTGAGATGCTTCATTGCTAGTGCCTCTGTAGCTCTCTAGCCTGCCTTATTTTGAATACTGGGTTTGATTTATTTTTTATCAAGCAAAATATTTTTCCAAGCATGGTTGACATCGTATAATAGTAAAGGTATATTGAGTTAAAAAGCCCTTTTTTTTTAACTTCTGGAGAGCCAGGTATGGCACTTGATCTCTTGGGACAGCAACAAGTCTCCCAATCTTCGAGCTATTCAGCAAGTAGAGCAAATATGGCCATTTAAATTATTGTGAAGTTTCTCAGATTTTTTTGCTAGGCTTATTAAATAACTCTGTCATTTGCAAATTTGCTAAGGTTTTTTTCTTAAACTTTTAAATAACACTGATCCTAGAATGGAAAAGCAAGATCAGCCACTTGGTGTTAAAGTTTTGCATACTGTAATCCTTTGTTGCTCTTGTTAGTGATGACCTGGTTTAATTGTAGTTAATAACATTGCCAAGCTGACTGGTAAACTATTAGTTTCCCTTTTTTATGGTATCCTGCAGAGAAAGAGAAAGGGGGGAGAGAGAGTACATACACTAGTAACTGCTGTGGAGCTTCCGTAGAGAAATTACAATAAAAGTAGCTCATTGGCTTTTGGCAGCAAGTACTCATTTTATGCCCAAATGGTCTCATGTTATTTCAAGGTCCAATTTTTTTTTAGACGATAAACACAGAGAGTGTCCTTTTTTTCTCAGTTTAATTAGTTCTTTTAGAGTCTGTGTCCTTGCTTTTATTATTGTGTTCCTTAGTGCTTCAGTGTATTTAAAGTCTAAATTGGGAAACACCAAAAATATACCACAGTTTTATTTTTGATGCTTTTGATTATTTTAATGTGTTAATGCAGAATCTGTGCTTGAAACACAGCATTCCCAGAATGAATTTCTTTTACATGTATAAAAAAAACTTGGTGTAAATACTTAACTAATCAGCTTTATTTGTATAGGAAGCATCTTCTTGAAAAGATTGATCATTTTTCAGCGTGCCACTTCTCCACTATATACTTTCATTCTTATTTCTCCTTGTGAGATATCAGTGATATAGTGAGGCAGTATAGAAATAATCTGATTGAAAAAAATTGTAGCATCCATACTAAATTGCAGCACAATGGGCACATCTACATGCGATATTATTGAGCCTGAATAAACTCTGACACGTTTGTGCTGGAGTCGGCTGCTCCTAGGCACAGCATTTTCATGTGCACCTGGGACCACAGCTAATGGGGCAGTCCTGGGTGCACGTGAAGATGCTGTACCTGGGGGCAGCTGACCCAGACCATGGGTTCCAGGGGGTCAACCCCGGGCTTGGGATGATAGTAGTGCCATACCTAGACTCCTAGCAGCCCCAGGTGAACTTTTAGTATCAGGCTTCTCTTTGCCAGAGATAATGATAATAATAGACAATGGAAAAAAATTACTATATTTATAAATTTTAATAGACTTTGAATTGGAGTAATGTAAAATTAAATGTTCAAATCATCTCCACTCTGCGACTTTTTTTCTTTCAAAAGTCTTTGTCACATTTGTGGTATCAGCGTCTTTAAACAGTTTGTTCTCAATTGTTAACATTGCCAGTCTCGGATATCAAAACTGTTTTTTGCAACTGTAATTTTTTTTTTTCCTTTTTCGGACCCTCTTTCTGTCTGGGCCCTGGGCGGCTGCCTGGTTCACCCAAGCTTGTGTCTGGATGACAGTGTTGGGTGGCAGAAGTGCTGGCTGGTGCACAAGGGTGCTACAGTGCAGGACTAGCCAGCAGGCAGGTCCTGCACTGCAGCACTGTCATGCCCCAGTCAGCCCTAGTCACAGTCTAGATGTGCATTTGAGTGCACATGAGTACTCCACCATAAAATAGTATTTATGTTGGGCAGTATTGTCTTAGAGTGGAGCTGATTAGTTTACTGCATCCTAACAGCCCCTGCATGTATAGATTGTGACACTATTGTGGAGCTAATTAGTCAACCCTGCAGTAAAGAACACATGTAGATGTGCCTGATATCTCTTAAGTTAAAGCAGTAAACCTCCAGAATATTCAAGTGTCAGTTCAAAATAGACACTGATCACTTGTGTGAAACCAATATTTTTATCACAGTTAGATGGAAAAGAATAAAAGTAGTCCTGTTATGAAGTGTTTATATAGATACCCTTACAGTATCAATTTATTTGAATGTGTAAGCCTTTTCTCTTTTTCTTGCTGCATTTATATGGACAAGTAACACCTCACATGTATTTTAGGAACAACCACATCTTGCTGTGGTGGTTTATGGACTAGTGCAATAGAAACTAGGAAACTAAGCGAGTGCATTGGATGAAGAAGCATCTTAAGTCTATTCACTATGTGATATATAGTGTTTAAGATGCTGAAGTTGCTTTTAATACCCAATCTGATATTGCATTAGACTTCTACTATTTCCCTGCACTGCATGTGTAACAGAGTCCCTGAGTCCATTATGCATTTTATACACAATAGATGTATTTACAATAAAAATTACATATTTTTCTAGGGTGTAGCTTGTTGATGGGTTTTCTGCTAGAATATTCCACAAATGTTACATTTGTTAGTGTTGGGCACACAGATAGAGGGAGGGTTTATAATGGGTTTTATAAAATATGCAGGAGAGACCCAACATCAACTGCATACCAGAATGAATGCACACTGAAAATCTGTTGAAGACAAGAATATCCAATTACTGGTGGGGGCACACTTCTCACAAGAAAACCACTCTCTCTCCAGTCTCTCACTTCTAATCCTCAAAGGAAATTTACAGACACTTTCCACAGATGAGCCTATGAACTTCACTTTGTCAACCTCCGGGATATAAAAAATCATGGACTAAATACACACATTTGATTTATGACACATTATAACCTGCCTGACATCTGACTCCCCAGGTACCTCTCCACTATCTGTCTGCTACATTCATCCTTCTTCTTTCTCCTCCCCCACCGCAGCCTCTCTCTCACCCACTGATTCCTCAATTTACACCTTCACTGACTGGCTTTCTTGCATGCATATTAGGCTTCTTTACTACTCATTCCATCCAGGAAGAGTACACACTAACTGCAGATGCTTCTTTATCCTGATGAAGGGTTTTTAAACCTGAAAGCTTGCTAAGAACATTTTTTCCAACTATTTTAGTTGGTCTAATAAAATGAATCAGATTTACCCAGAGAACCTTGTCTCCTGACAGACTGCTTTTAGGGGAACTTCAAGTACTGGACAAAACTAGCAGAAGCTGCTATAAAGATGAAACAAGCAGAAACTTGATGCAGAAATCAGTAATTGGCTTTCAGGAGAAAAATAAGTTCTTAGTAACTCTTAACATTCCCATTTCTTTCTGCTTTTTTTGTTGAGAGAACCAAAACCGTGGTATTGTCATGCATTGGGGCATGGACCATCTGGCTTAGTGGTTAAATGCTGTGGTCGAGATCAGTTTCCAGGGAGCTGGGGTCCTGAGGGATCTGGCATCAGAAGTGGATGCAGAAGTTGTAGCTAAAGTCAGGACAGGCTGAGGTCGGAAGCTGAAACCAAAGGGTCGAGTTTCACTAGGGTCAAAAACCAGAGCTGAAGGTTGAGCCAGAATCAAGAGCAGAGAACTGGAATCAAGGAAGACCAAGATTGGAAGCCAGAGTCAGAATCAGGAGTCAAAGCTAGGAAAAGCTTGTCTTGCATGATTGCTCTGGTGTGTGGGGCTAGTCTGTAGGGCCCAATCCAGACTGGCACCATAGCCAGTCCTGAGGGTCAGTCTGGAGAAGGTGTCACAGACCAGTCTCCTGTTGCACATGCAGGATTGGTCTGAGACCCATGAGCTGGATTGTAGAACTTGATAAGCTGGATTTGGCCTGGAGGATGCATCTTTGACACCCCTGTTCTAGAGTGCATCCTGTCTGGTCCTGCCAACTTGAAAACATGTAAGGTGACAGAATTACTGACAAAGGTATATTAAAAGAATATTTAGATTGTGGAGTCAAGCATTCAAAAACTAAGTGCATAAACTAAAATAATCTGTGCAGCCTTAATACAGTCCGCTTGCATGTATACATTATAGTCTTTAATGACATGATCTTATGCTGTTGTTCCTCACAGGATCTCTAATGAAAGACCTATTTTGGACTTAGCTACTTTGTTTCTTAAGTGTTTATACAGCAATAAAGGCCAGTATTGTACAGAACTGATAGGAATGGTGTTTGGTCCTAATTGGAATAGCCTCTGACTGCTGTGCTCACCTATTCATTTAGGCTTTTTCTGCATGATAGCTACATAACTGTGGATATAAGCATCCTCCTCAACTAAAAACTTTCCTTGCATGCAAGAACAAGGAGAGACCCCCAGAACAGAGCTTGTTGTTCAGGGAATAAGGGTTTGCTGCATCAGCTTCTTTTTTTCTTGTCCTCTAAAACAGGGATCCATTCAGATCCATTATGAAAAGTGTGCAGGATCTCTCTCATCTCCAAATAAACAAAATTCAGTTCAGGCTGGGCATAAGAAAGAACTTCTTCACAGTCCAAGCCCCAAGGTTTGGAATAGACTGCCACTGGAGGTGGTTCAGGCACCTGCTTTGAACACCTTCAAGGCACATTTGGATGCTTATCTTGCTGGGATCCTATGATCCCTGCTGCCTTCCTGCTCCTGGGACAGGGGGCTGGACTTGATGATTCTCTGGGGTCCTTTCCAGCACACATGTCTATGAAATCTATGAAATTATTCTGTGATGCCTTTAATCTATTAATGCTTCTTCAGTATAGCAGTTCTTAAATTGTGTTTCATAGACCAGCACTGATTCACAGGATATTTGCTTGTAGTTGGCCAGGAGCTGGCAAATAATATGGTAAATGATTATTTCCATGCTGCTGTTCACAGATGCCCATTATTGATTGTCTTCACTGCAGTGTTAACTGAAGCTTTGATAGATTGAGTTAGCTCAGAAGTTAGAGCAACCACACTACAGACTAATGCTTAAACAGCACAGAATGATTGTTAGTAGCACCAAGGAGCTGTGTTCCCTTGCATACTTACAAGTGAGATTATTGGCAGCATTCAAGCTTCAAACTGTAGCCCCGAATGGTTAGATAGCTTAAAAATTAGAGTACTAGCAAGCTTGCTATGGTGTGTGTGTGAAGTTTGAAACAATAATCAAGGTATTTTTTGAAGCTAACTTCAGTGGAGAGAGACCATTGTGGTCAGGACAGGCCTGGATGCTTATAAAAACAACTGAGGAAAAGAGCCAGGCTAACTGTCTCTACTAGGAGTTGCTGCTATAAGAGGAGAGGAAATGGGAGCCTCCCTCAGACTGGAGCCAGTAAGCAGAATGACTAAAAATAACTACTTTTCCTCCTTAGCAATTGTTTTAAGTTACTCTTTCAGTTGTGAAAGAGAGGGTACATGTCCCAAGATATTTTCTATTGTATTGTTCCACATATGTTTAAAAAAAATATTGCTTAGCAAGTCATTTCTTCATTTGCATTATGATACTGCATTTAGACCCCAACAAAATTGTAAGAAAAGACACCTTAAACAAACTGTTTATAAACTATATGGACAGATCCAGAGGAGAGTCATAGTAAGATGAAGGGTGTTTTTACATGTGCTTCAGGCAGGTGCAGGGAGGGCACTTTAATTAGAGTGGCACTGAGAGCTGTTTTAATTAAAGCACCTGCAGTGTCTTTTATATCTGTATCTCTGCACTTCAAAATGGCAGTGGGGGTGCATTAACTAAATTTTGTTCAACAAGCTTTAGTTAAAGTGCCCCGATGCCATTTTGAAGCATGGGGTTGCTGATATGTGAGATGCAGAAGCTCCTTGATTATGTTAATAAGCATGATTCAGTAGACTTGATTAATCAGGTCTGATCTGGCATACTATAATTACAGTGCATTGGAGCAGCCTCCCAGCATGTCTATAGACACCTGAAGTGACTAGCTCTAGGTTAGGGCTCAGGTCTCCTGACTCCCAGTTCAGTAGCTAAACTACTAGATCAGATGCAGAGAAGTGAGCAGTGGGGATGGATGCTCACCACCAAATGCCATTGAAGCCTCAGGTCTCCAGGCTGGATTCATTGGCTCCATGGCTCAGATTCATCCTTAGGGTTGTAGGTTGCCAACTAGGGCTGTGCGAAAGTTTGGCAGCTGTTTCGTTTTGTTTTGAATTGGGATGTTTTTACAGTTGAAACACCGAATTCGAAATGAAACATGGGGCTCTGAAACAGCTCTGAAATGAAACGGGCCATCTGAAATGTTTCAGAAATTTTCCAAAACAATGCAGATGTTTCAGAGTGGTTTTGGAGGTGGGCTTGCAGAGAAAGGGGGGTGGCGGAATGAGAGGACTGCTCTGATATTTGACATCTGTAACTGGCCAGTGACAACTGTCTGTCCCTGAGGTCTTCTAACCCCGGTGCTGGGGGGAATGTTCAGGTCCCTGAACATTCCCGCAGTTCCCGGTTGGATTTCCCAGCTCCCCAGTCTTTCCGTCAGCTCTCCCATTGCTTCCCCCAGTTCTTTGCCAGGGGCACAGGCCCCCAGATGATGCGGCAGTGCTGGGAGTGGGGGCTATACCCTGCTGCCACTTGCCCAGCTGGGATGGGGGGCACAATGCAAGATGATGTGGGATGACAGCAGGGGTAATAAAAGCCCTGCACAGCACCGGCTGTGGCTCCAGCTACACCTCCACCCTGAAGCTGCAGCCTGCCCCACACCATGCAGATCTGGGGGCACACGCCCCAGCAGTGGGAGCTGTCCCACGAGCTGCACCTCGGTCCCGCACCCCCACTACCCCTGGCTGGGCAGTGCCTGCCCCCTCCCTCACCACAGGGGGTGTTAATCTGCTCCCCCCCCATGTCCCTTCCCTGCCCCCTCCCCTTCTGACTTACCAGCTGGAGGCAACTCTCCACGTTGCTGGCTGTGCTCTGTGCTATGCTGCATTTACTGGCCAAATTATCAGCCCCATTGGGCCAATATCCAATATAGACAATTTTCTTTATTTCAGTACCGATCTGATATCAGATTGGTGTATCAGTGCACCTCTATCAATGATTGCTTTCTTCAGGGCTCTCTGGTAACCTACCAGACTCCCGTTGTGGGTTGAGGCGGGGAGAGTGGAGTACTGGGGGATGCTGAAGGACTGAGTGATCCCCTGACATGCTCTATAGAACAAGTAATAGGAAACACTTAAAAGTGAAAGTCTTCAAAAGGTTCTTCCAGGGTTGTTATTGGAGAACTTTAGTAATGTTTTAAGTGTTCATGGACTGTGCATGTCTGTCTACTTACTTTTGTACTGCTTCAAGTGTTACATCTGTACATGGCCTAAATTTGATCCAAGTTTGTCATTTTGCTAAATAAGAATAGTTAATCAAGGTAAACATAGGATTCTTGTCATTAGCTTGTTGTTGTAAGCATGTTATGGGATTTCACTGTTCAAGCTTCAAGCTAGTCACAGAAGCTCATGTGAGAACTGTACTAAAATCACCATGGGTCTTGGCTGCTGGGCTACAATGGTTTGGGGTGTGGAAAATATGAGAAGAGACATAGCAATTAGGAATTTGCATTAAAACTAAAAATTAGTTAAATGTTGCTCCTTCTTTGGAGTGTAAATGAAAACTGGACAAAAAAGAAGGTTTAGTCTGCTGTAGCAGCAATCATACATGAAAAGGCTCTCTGAAAGCAGTAAGAGAAAAGGCCATTTAAATCTTTTCCTGCTTGGGAACAAGAACAACACTAGTAAGGAGGATGAGTGCTGACATTGTAGTTGAGGTTAAAGTGGTTACAATTTTTGCTGATTCCCATCTGCTGCTGAGTGGATGAAACTTGGGCTAGGGACAGAAATTACACACACACTGGTATAAGTGATCTGAAACCAGTTTAAATCTGTAACGTGACAGAAGTTCAGTGCATATAAACTGCTTTCAAAATGGCCGAAACCAGTTTAAGATAAACCTGGATGGATGTAGTATCAGACTTAACTGATTTAGGTTACATTTGTTCATTGAAATTCTGTTCCAGATCCCCTCCAGATTCAGGTTAATTCACAGTCCCCCAGCATCCAAGGATGCTTTGTACTTCCCTTGCAAACCCACCCCTTGCAGGGAGGGCAGGCTAGCTGTCTGCTCCAGCCAGGCAGAGAGGTGTGCTCTAGTGCTTCTTGGCATGTGGTTGCACTTCCAGAATGAAAAGTGAATGTCTGTTCATTTGCTTATTGGCTCAGTCTACACAGCTCTTAGACTAACCTGTGAAGATTGAATCAGTTAAGCCTCAGGCTTTTTGGCTGTCTGTACTTAGCCTTGATGCCAGACTAGTGTGAAGAATTAATCTCTTCTATGAGCCCTACATAAGCAAGGCCATTTTAGAAATAAAAATAACCAAAAAAAAATCAGTATTGAAATTGCTGAATAATAATAAGTGACATACACATGACATATGCACCTATTGACACTTACTGACACATACACCTAGTCTGTATATAAATGCTGAGTGACTTGATCCACCAAGTTACTGGTACTTGATGACTCATGCACTGAGTCTGTATATAACTACCTAGCTCAGGTGACATACTAGACTTCTCCACCAACACTTTCAACCAGTGTTTTTTCCTGGTGTTCACTCAGAATAGAAGAACCTCTGAACCAATGTGTTCCTTTAATTTCAAATTCCCAATGTTATGGTATACATTTCTAGCATGGTGTAGTTTTTTCTCAAGTACTACATGTTGGTATCATTCTTCAGTTCAGTTAGTTAAACTGCTAGCCTCTGTTTATGTCCAGTTTCATGGTGATTTTTAAGAACCAGTACTTGAAGCAAAGGAAGGTTTGTTCAGTCAAATACAGTGGACTCCTTTTAGTCCTCTTAAAAGATTCAGCATTGCTGGCTAGAAGCTTTTCTCTGACAAAATGATTGTTGTAAGTTTGTATTTCTTTTTAAAAACAAAATATTTTTCACCAACCTCTACACAACAAACAAAATAAAATGCTGCAAACTAGAATAATTTCTTGAAAGTGAATGTTTACAGGGCTTATTGAGCCTCCATTGCTGCAGTACCTGTGTGCCTTCCAATCTTTAAGCTATATTCACCATCATGGTATCCCGTGAGGTAGGGTACTACTCTTATTTCCATTTATAGACTGAAAACTGAGGCATTAAAATAAGAGACTTGGCCAAGATCATACAGGAATATTTTGGTGTAGTACCTGACTTGAATGCAGGCATTTCCCTTCTTAGGCTATAGTCCTAATTCTTGCATATCTTTCTGTACATATCTTCAATACAGAGAAAGAAGTTTCTTGAGCTTTCTGCATGGAGAATGCTGCATGTCTTAGGGTGGAACTTGTCTTAAAACCAGGGGAGCTTGGAGTTTTACAGAGCCCTTGTTTCTTTGCGTAGCTCAGGGTACACCAGAGGAGAGATGGTAACATACTGTGAAGTTAGCCTGTTAAGTTGTCGTATTCATGCTCTCCAACCAAGAGCTAATGGATTTTTGGCAGTTTTGCCTTTTGGAAGGGAGAATATTGCCCATGATTATGCTATGGAATAATTTTAAGTAAAGCTTCAGATAAATCACTTTATATGGAAAATAAGGCCTTATTAAAAAGATTTAAATGAAAGATTGCCAGACAAAAATTATAGACTCATATCCTATGTCAGGGGCAAGCAACGTTTTTGGCCGGAGTGCCAAAGAAACCTCAATGTCTACCTTGTAAGGTGCTGGAGGGCTGGCCTGCCAAAAAAAACAAACCCGGGGTTGGGGTGGGGGGAGGGAGTGTACATGGCAGAATGTACTGCATATTAATATAGATGTGCACTGATGCATCGGTCCCGTATCGGATCGGCACTGGTATAAGGAAAATTGACAGTATCAGCAATTGGCTTTTTTTGGCTGATGTGACCAATAATGTGGCTGATAGATGTCCTGTGCATGCACGCAGCCACAGTGCAACATGAAGGTGGCCAGAAGCGCAGCCCGGCAGTGTGTAGAGCAGCCAGATCTGGCTGATAAGTCTGTTGGAGCTGGGGGTGGGGTGCAGATCAAGGCCCTAGCGATGAGGGAGGGAGTGGGGCTGGGGTAGGCGCTGCACAGCCAGGGCAGGGCCTGGGATGGAGCTGTGAGCTGCTTGTCTGGGAGCATTCAGGGGGAGGGGCAGCTCCTGCTGCTACATGCACCCTGGGAGGGTGTGATGGGCATGTGTCCCCAGATCTGTGTGCAGGATTAGGACTGGCTGTCACCATGGGCTGGGCTGGGGCTGTGCTTGGGGTAGGTAGTGGTGATGCTGGGAGGGGGCTATGGGGATTTTTGGGGTGGCTGTAGCCCTGTTCCTAGCACTGTTGCCACCCCCCTGAGTACAGCCCGGGTCAGCCCCAGCCAGGAAGAGCCTGGTGCTGCCCCCGTCTATAGTGGCAGCCCACCCTTGCCCCACACACAGATCTAGGGGCACATGCCCCCCATGCCCTCCTGGGGTGTGTGCAGTGGTGGAAGCAGCCTACCTTCCCTGTGCCCACCCAGATTAGCCGTTTGTGGCTCTGTCCTGCACTCTGCCCTGGCTGTGTAGCCTCTGCAGCAGCCCTGCTCCCTCCCTCACTGTGGGAGCCTCGATCTGCACCACTCTTCCCTCCCTCCACTCCCTCCCCCACAATAGATTTACCAACCAGACCTGCATTTCAGCAACTGGATTGGTACCAGCCGATAGGGCTTGTTAAAAATTGGCCATTGCTATTGGCCCCAAAAATCTCTGTTGGTGCACCCCAGTGACAGTGCATAGGGGGTGCACGTGTACCCCGTGAGAGCACTGGTGCGCACTCCCTGACAGCCAGCATTCCGGGGGGGGGGCAGTCAAGAATGCTGGTGCCCCCCGAGAGTGCTGGCCAGGAAGTGGGGGTGCCAGGAGAAGCAGTCTCCCCATGGCTGATCGCACTTACCTGGAAGTCCCCTCCCCCAGTCAGTGGGGTCGGCTGTGGGGGACCCCTGTCCAGTATGTTTTTTCTTTATCCATAAATAAATGCTTTTTATGGTGACCCAACAGATCTTTAAGATACTGTTGCTCTTCTACTGAGTGGCATCTAACTGGGATGATGAAAGGGGGCATTCAAGCTGTTTCTGTTGGGTGAAAATCACTGATACTAAAATTATTTCCTTTTAACAGTAGTGGTCAGACAGCTTGCAGGCAATCCTCTCTTTCAAGAATCAACCAAAATGTCAGTGCTTGTTTTCCAATGGAGCACCTCTGCTCCAGGAATTTGACTTTTGTTAGAGAGATTAAGGCAGAAAGCATATACTCTTGCTGTGGGTTAGTTTCCTCCACTCGGAAAATCCCTTCATCGCAGACCTAGCCGCACAGCATTTTTCTGAAGTTTCAACAATGCTTCTAAGCTAAGAAAAAGAACCTTTTAAACTACGCAACTGCCATTTTGTGATGTCTGCTATGATTATACCGTCAAACTTTAGCAGTTGTTTATGAACACGTTTTAACTGCTTATTTTGCCCGAATCTGCACATTTCAAAATATTCTACTTAAAAACCAACCATTCATTCCTTTTTGCTTTTTTGTGCTGATGCAGCGGGTAGAAGTGAACATAATAACTTGATCTAAGGGTGGTCTTGCCCTTGTTTTCAAAATCTGTTTTAGTTATTCACATATTGTTCATTCCCCCGTGGTTTTCCAAAGACTAAACCATACTTGTTTGTTCTTTAGATCAGTGGTGCTCAACCTCTTGGTGCTGTGCGCCTGACGGGTGATGCTGGCTGGTTTGTTTCGTCCGGTGCTGTAGGATTAAGTTCTTCATTGCTTCCAGCCAACCCCTGTGTCCCCAGATTGGGCCCTGGGCAACCTCTGTGTACTCATATAGTGTGCTATCCAACTCCAAGGCTGTGTTTCTCTTCCTCCTCCTTCCGCGTGTTGCTGATCTTGCTAAATACAGTGGTTCCAGACCATTTTTTCTTCGCCACTCTGTTCCTCTCCACCCCACACTAGCTTCTGTCCCTGTCTCTTATTCATGCTTGTATCATAGCATCTGCTCTCTCTTTCGTTGCCTCTATGTGCTTTTCTCATCCATATCTGTCTTTTGCTTCTCCCATTCAGCTTTATAACCCCAAGTGTTTATCACACTCGCTTTCCATTATCTTCCGTTCCGGGGGTGGGCAAGTATTTGTGCTGGAGGGCCACTTAAGGAGTTCTGTTGAGCTCTTGAGAGTGGGGGGGAGGGTGGTGATGGCCCAGGAATACTCCCAATTTATCTTAGCCTGATGGAGCACCCAGGCAGGGTCTCTATGGAGACAGGCTTGAGACCCCTATGGGCAGGGCATGCTCAGCCAGGCAGATGGGATGCGGCTGTGGGTGTGTGCAGAGAGGCCTTTGGAAGTGTGAAGGGCAGGTGGGGCTGGGGCTTCGATTTGTGGGCCAGTGATCTCAGGGCAGAGCTGTGATCTGCTTCCCCCATGTCCTTGCAGTGGGCACTGCTGGTTCCCTATGCAATCAGCACATATCACAAGGACCTGTGAGGAGCAGATCATAACTCTGCATTGGGCCCCAGCCCTGTGCTGTCAACACTCTGCAATCCTAGTCCTTGCCTGCCCATCCTGCTCCCAGACACTGCTCCCCACCTGCCTGTGGCTCCATCCCATCTGTTCAGCTGAGTGTGCCTTGCCCGTGGGGGTCCTGGGCCACTCCATGGAGACCCTACCCACCAGCTCCCCAGGGCCCAGGGAGATGGGTCCGGGGTGACTAGGTGGCAGGGCCTGGGTCTAACAGTGGCAGTGGGGCTGATGGGAAGCCAAGTCCACCTGCCATGACACTGCTGCCCCACTACTCAGCCCCCCAGCTACGACTTCTGACTTGCCAAAAGCTGCATGCGGGGATAGGGCGGGCCGCACCAGGGGCAAGGGGACCGGCTGCAAGTGCCACGGTCTGGGCTGTCCCCTGCATCTAGGTTAAATGGAAGTGGCAAAACCATGCCCTTTATACAAGGACACCTCCTCTGCCACCAAATTTCCCCCTGCCAAATTTCAGACTCTTATTTTAGTTGCTTCAACTTAAATTTTCATAGAATAGTTATTAGAATTTTCTAACTAAGAGTTAAGCAACATTTTTTCTAGCCTCATCTTGGATATAGGTGAACCATTGTAGCTGAAATTTCAAAAACAGCAGCAGCAGCGGCATTAGGCAGACACCTAATGGTTAGTTTTGAAAAGCTTTTAAGCCACAGAGTTCAGGTTCTTTTATTGTAAGTGTTGGCAACCTTAATTACAGGCTGTTCTTTTAGGCTGGTTCCAATAAATATGTAGTTATTCTCTCTGGTTTAAATGAAAAGTAGATATATTTCTGTATGTCACCTCTATTCTTAGTTGGTGTTTAAAAGATGACTGAAGACCTAATATTTCAGGTAGCCTATACAAATATGCTAAAATGGTTCAGACAAATGGCAAAGGAATACCTGTGGTGCTAAAGAATATGCCTGTTGCCAGTTGTTTTTTGAAAGCTGAATTATAGTTAAAAAAAAAAAAAATATATAAAAAAAAATAAAATTATTCTTATTAATTTAACCCATTTGCCATCATGCCTTCTAGTACACTTTACAACTTTGATAGGAGAATTTATAATGTTTAATCTTCATCAGACTTAAAATGGTATAAAATGGGCAAAATACTTTGACATGCAGTAAAACTGCATCTTCATGGAGGTGGTATGAAAACATTTGTAACTTGTAGCAAAACATTTAAAAACATTACCTAAACAATTTTATTTTCTTTCTTAGACTGTAGGGAGCCTTAAACTCCCATTTTTTAGCTTCTTTCTACTTCTGTCATTCAAGTAAGCTGATAAACACAGAAGGCTACATTCCAGTGAATATTTGAGTGTAGTTCATTTTACCCAATTTAATCAGGAACATATTAAGACACTAACAGTCAGATGCATAATTTGCCTTGTATGTGCTGCACATTTTTACTAAGAAAGTAAGTTATGAGGGTTTAGCATATACTGAATTCTGCAGGCTCCTTTTTCAAATAGCAATGGTGTGATGTTCCTGAGGTCCGTCTCTAGAGTTCCACTGAAGTGACTGTGCAAATGAATATATAGCATGTGGTTGATTAAATTTAATATTTTATCTAAAACAAAAGTTCCGTCGGCCCAGAGGCCATTTAAAACCATCTTTGCCAACATACTTGATATTATGGATAAGTCTGGAGTAGTTTGATATTTGATAGACCAGTATTTCCATCTTCAAAAAGTCACAAGATTGTATACTGTAATGTATATGCTGTTTTTACCTTTAGTGTCGTATAATTTGTCCCTTTGAATACCTCCTTTGAATAGAGCATAAACTTTGTGAATATATTGTATAGCCACCAAGTTTAAGTTTGCTCAACTTCTGCCAGCTCTCCTACCCATACTGTGGATCCTTGTTTTGATATGGAGTTATCTTCTCATACTTGGACCTTTTGGCACCTATACAAATGATGGACCTCTGTTACGATGCGTCTTAATTAGCACTCAATCAAGCCTGCTAGAGCATGCTAATTAGCATGCTGCATTAGCCTCCACGTCATGTATATTCAGCATCCCATGTTTCAAAATGGCAGTATTTTGAAGTGTGGGAAGCTAAAGACACATGATGCTATGGGCACTTTAATTAGAGCCGCTCTATTTAAAGCACCCTCTTCCATGCTGGACCAGGTGTGTAAAGACCCTTTGGCTATCCAGATTCAAGGCCAAGTTATTGCACATTCTGTAGTTTCTCATGGAGAAATTATCATGTAACTAGTGCAGTAAATTATTTACAGAGTCAGGACTGGATTGGCAGAGGTGCCCTTATTGTCAAGTGAAAGTTCCTTTAAGCAGTGGAACAATTTAGGATGGAATTGGAATGGAATTTAAATGAAGTAAAGATTTTATGGCAGAGGGCTAGAAGACTAGACCCAGTTTTCTTGAAGTCCTTGCTAGGTTTGTTTTTCAGAATCTGACTGCAGCCCAGGAAACTTACACTGCAGTGCTTCTTGGTGTGGTTTATAGATGACTTAAAATGCCTAAGAATTGTAGCGTCACCTTAAACTAGGAATTCATTCTAGATTTAGTTTATGGAGAAGTTTAAAAGAGGTTCATTGATTCTCTCCTTGTGTTATTTATTTCCCATGTTTATGAAGTAAGGTTTAGCTTATAGTGTCATAGTTTAGCTCAATATAGATAATTCAGAAATTAGCTATGTTGATCCTTCTTGCTTCATTTTAATAATTGGACTAAATGAGAATACAGACCCATCAGTTGTGAAAATCTGCCAAGGCATTAGATTAGTTTCTGCGGTTCAAATCCTGTTCATTGATGGTTTGAACAGGATATGGAATTTTTATGGTTTTTGGCTGTTTGTTTTCAGTTATAAATGTGTTTTTTAGATTAAAGAGATAAAAAAAGATCAATCAGACATGAACTTAAAGCATACATTTTGCTAAGAGTTCACTACACTTTAATTGCTAGTATTGTTTTCAACAAACACTATTGAGAATAAAAACAAAAGTAGGGACCTTTTTCTTTTTTAGGTCATGACCGGTTTTTAGATTTCTGAGAATACTGGCTCAAAATGGGACAAACAAAACGTTAGCCACTGTTTCTAATGATTGTCTAATAAATTCTGCTTTTATTTACACCCCTGCTGATTGACTGCAGTAAATAAACTGATGTCAGTAGAAGCAGTTTATACAACATCCGTTTTGTGAGGGTGCTTTGGGATTCTAGGATAACTCTTACTATGGGAATGTTAAAAATTATTACACCAAGTAAATTCAGCTTTTCCAGCTTAAATGGATGATTTTGGAAACTGACAGATTTACTTGATGGCAAAATGATACCTAAATATGTGATGCGACTGAGCAAGCGGCTAATTTATTTAATGAAAATTAGACCTAGATTTTAAAAACAGAAATCAAAACAGCTGGGGCAGGTTGCTTCCAGAGAAGTTTGGATTTTCCTTCCTTATGCTCTTAGGACAGAATTTCAAAGCTAGTTTTTCTAAACTTAGTTTGTAAAATTTGCACATGGACTAAATAATTATCTACTAGGAATTGGTGCTCTGGTGTGCAGCAAGCTACCCTGAGTGGGGTAGGGGAAGCTGGGGCCAGCACCTGGGCTCGCCCCAGCAGCGTTATCTCTGGTCTGGGGGTTTCCTGGGGCTCCAGTGGTGGCAGTCCAGTGCATAGGGTATGGCCCAAGCTGGCTAGACTCTGGTTTAAGGCGGTGCATGCTGCCTCCACATGCACTGCCTTGCTTTTTTCTGTCACAAGTTTTTTTGACACAGAGCTCCAGGTGTCAAAAAAAACTCCAGTGCGCTGGCAATTAGCATGGTGAATGCCTGCATGCACATACGTGCATTCTTCTGGATGTGCCTAGAGACCTACTTGCATGTTACTTCTTTCAAATTGTATGCAAATTCTCTTCTTAGAAGTCCATGCATTCAGCTATCAAAAAGGCATATATTTGAATGCTTCATAAGCGCTGAGACAAGTTTAAAAAAAAAAAAAAAGTGTCCTGAAGTGAGATCTCTCTCAGGGAGGATTCCTCCAAGATTTAAATTTGTATATCTATAAAGAAGAGGATTGTGTATGCTTACTAGTTGGTATATATAACAGCAACTAGAAGGTAGGTATCCCTGCCTTTCAGATTTAGAGAGATCAAAAAGGAGTGTTTGGAAATTTACACCATAAACACTGACTACTTTACTCTTGCCTTTCGTGTTTTCTATACTATAACTTGGAATAGGAGAGAGAAAAAACGGAGAACCGGTGTTTCTGTGCTCATTTTCTTGCATGATACCAAATGACATTTGGTCCTGTTTGGAGGTCTGCTGTGCTTTTAATTTGCACTTTTTATTACTGGGCAGTAACAAAATTGATGGGAAGGGATATATGGGGTATTTTTACATTTAAAGAAAAGGAAATGTGTTCCCTTTTTATTTGAGAAGCATTGTTTTGCATTTTTTTCCAGCCTCTTTATATTTTTGTTTCAATTGGTCTTCTATAGAATATTTAAATTTGTTAATCCCTGAAAGGAACAGTGTCATTTTCCTTTTTTGGTTTTCTTCCAGGCATTACTTAGTCACATAAGATGACGCAAAAATTATAAATAATAAAAAATAGGAAATTTAAAGTGCAACTAATATGTATTAAAAAGTTGCTTACTTAAAGATGTCTGAAGTGCATTACAGGGAATATATATTGCGAAGTAAAGGATTCCAAAAGGAAGAAGGGCAAGAGATCTATACATGCTCATATATAGCAGCCTTGCAAAACTTAGCAAGAACTATTACTAGCCCTACCACAAAATCAAGGCTTTGTCCTTTATAATGATAAATGGTGAAACAAACAAATATTATTTACTTGAATCAGATAGGCATGTGGAATTTCACAAGGCTGAAGTATAGCTACAACCATAATTTTTTATAATCTTTTTCATGACTTTCTGCAGGCCTTCTTATTGTGGAGTTGATGCTGATCATTCCTTACTACCTACCCCTTTTTCACCGGCTATTTTTGGGAGGTTATTTGGCAGGTAGCTGCTATTTTCTGGACCCAGCTTTATAATTGTTACCTGAAGTTTGCACTGTGTTTAGTACATAGTGACTGTATAAGAAGTATGTGTATAGCATCATAGGAAAGTAGGATTAAAAAGGACCTTAAAGATCATCTAGTCAGTCCCCCTGCTCAAGGCAGGATCATCCCTGAATAAACCATCCCAGCCAAGTGTCTACTTTGCACTTGAAAATTTTCAGGTTTGGAAATCCCACAACTTTAGGTGTCTTGTTCCAGTGCTTGATCATGATCACCCTCATAGTCAGAAAATTTGTCCTAATCTCAAACCTAATTTCCTCTGCTGCATCTTGAAGCCACAGAAAAAAGGCCATCTCCATCCTCTGTATAACTACCCTTTAGGTATTTGAAGTGTAATCCTGTGTTCTCTTCTCCACACTGAATAACTCTAGTTCTTTCAGCCTTTCCTTGTAAGTCATGATTCACAGACTTCTGATCGTTTTTGTTGCTTGCGGATGGGCTCTTTCTAATTTGTATGTACCCTTCTTGAATTGTGGGGCCCTTCGTTTGGAAGTGACCCTTCTGTTACCACAACCCAGTATGTTCTTGGTGATTTTTGAAACGAGCATACTGCTGGCCTGTATTCAGTTCGACATGTAATGTCTTCAGATTTGGAGAGGATTTGGGGTAGTCTGACCCTGTCACACAAGCCTATTTTTTCCTAATCCACATCTCAGTTTGCAAAGAAAATAAGAGAAGTAGAGTAAAACTGATTTAATAAGAAAAGTAATCATTGTTGCCTGTTAAGCAGTTCTATGATTCTAGGGATATTAATATTGGGGGAAGAGAGAGAACAGGCAAAAGGTATTAAGATCCTCTCTATCTGCTTCTATTTTACTTTGTTCCCACTTTAAGTGGAATATAGTTGCAAAATCATATTTTTTCTGGATCCAAGCCCAGGAATACTCTTAAGGATATGATTAATTTTAAAGATGTGTGTACAAATTTAGCATGTGTTTAAGTGCTATACTGAATTGTCTTGAAACAAATCTTTTGTGATAAGGAACTTTACAGGCTCTCATTTTGCTAATAGAAAATTTTCATAAACAGAAGTCACTTTTTTCCTGTTAATTTAAATATTCCTCTGTTAAATATTGCTTTGTAATGGACTTGTTTACAGTTGGATAATGGGTGCTGTCTTGAACATGACCTGGTATGCAAGTATTGCCAACAGTAAGTTACTGAAGCCTATGACAAGCATTTATGTCTACTAAGAAGTAAGATGATAATTGCTGCTTCCATCCCCAAAGGAAAAAAAATCCCTTTAGGACTAAAGTGGGTCATTGCTAGAACAGCACTGAGCCATTATTTCCTTCCATTTAAAGGAAAAAAAACCCCTATTCCTTTGTGAACAGAAAAAAAATGTTTTAATGAAGACTGTTAAGAGGTAGTGAATTGCATTTTGTAATCTGAGGTCTAACATCTCTTAGTTAAATTTTATGAACCTCTTGTCACAAAAATATACTTTATTTATATTTATTACTTAATAAAGTTTCAATTTTATTTAAAGTATTAATGCATAGACAGGTGATGGAGTAGAATAAAAACCTTGATATTTTTTTTCAGTCCATCCAGTGTTTTCTGTAATGTTAATATTTTCTCATAAATGAACAAACATCTCCCTTTCGTCTTTATAAAAACATTGGTACCATTTTACTACATGTTATACTCGCAAAATTGGTGAAAGTGTGACAAGTAGTAAGGAGTATTAGTATATGAAAATCGTCCTCTTGTGAAAAGAGTTTAAAATACATATATAAAAACCTAGAACTCATGCTGTTTCTTATTTATTTATTTATTTATTTTTACTTATTTTTATTAATATGAAAATGTTTAGAGTTAAAATACTATATTCTGAACATTTTTAAAAATCATAGTCTTCTGTCCATCAGATGAGTTTTTATTAGAGGAACAATAGATTCCTATTTTGGAAAAGCTTTTTATTGCTTGTTGGAAATAAGGGACTGGTAGCATGCTTTCCTGAGAAATCACGAATGCTCATTGTTGTGCATCTTGTGTCTTCCATACCTGACGTGTATTAAATGCTGCACAACCTAACAGTTTTAAAGTAAATTATTTTCATATTGGGAAAGATTGAGCATTAATGATTAAATAGAAAATACAATTCACAATGCTTTATGTAAAAGGAAGACCTGGATGGTAAATCTCTGAACTGGAAGTTTTAGGATGCAGTGTGTTTTTGCTTTAGGCTGTCACGTTGGCACTGAGTGCCAACTTGAGTACAATGGGGGAGGTGCACTTGCCTCTCCCTTCTTTCACTCTGCTACTGCTGATCCTGCTGCTTTTCTGCTTCATTACCTTAATGTGTGCATTGTTCCTGCCTTTTCACTCCCAGTCTTTCAGACAGATTCACAGGCCACTTTAGTGCAACCAAAGGAGAAATCCTTTATCCCTCACAAAAGGTATTCAACCAATTTAGCAAATATTTCATAATATGCGAACAAAACTAAGTTCAGTTATAATTTTACAAAGACAGGTTTAAATTAAATCAACTGGAATTCAAGCTCTGTTTGGTGAGATGATTATGCATAGACTAACAATAGGTTTTCATCATAGCAGCCAGGTAATTTATGAGCAGGTACAGCTAATAAGAACAGCAAACATTACCTTCTCCTTCATGTTATGAATTATGGCAGAACTCTAGTTCTGCAAAAGGTTTCTAATATACAGTCTTTTTTGCAGCTTACAGACTTTTAATAGGAAATAGGAACCTAACACTAGAAAGACCCTCTTGATTCTTAGAGTCCAGTCCTCTCTCAGGCAACCCTTAGTCCAGAAGGGTCCAGAAGGATCACTGTTCTGGCCCCTCTTGCATGAATTGACACAAAGGGTCCAATTTAAAAAGAAGAAAACAAACAATGACCTTATGCCCTCCAAGCACCAAATTGAAACTAGAGAGTTCCACAGGAGAACAGAAAAAAACAAGGGTGCCACCAATCATTTGGTCAATACAGTGGGAGTCTTTGTTAGCGAAAACATTTTTCAGGTTATAGTAAGAAGCAGACCATGCTTCAAGGTACAGATGAAGACAACAATTTCTTTTTAATTTTTTATACGTGTTTGAAATAAATCAATTGAGATGATTCTTCTGTTGGAAAACCTCTTACTTCAATGCTGAAATGTGTTTTAATTAAATGTAAATTGAGCAGAAGCTATTGTATCAAATCATTATTTGCTTACAAATGTGGTCTGTTTCAGTTGAGAGAGCGGTTATATACAAATTCTGATTTAATTTGTAATAATTTGGGAAAAAATTGCCATGGAAACAAAAATCTGGTTTCTGTCATTTTTGGTAATGAAGACTGTATACTTAACCATCTCCTTTGAAGCAAGCAGTCTGACTGCCTGTTGCTTCTATTTCGTATACTTCAAAGTTCCATTTTCTAATTGGCCTCCTTTAGGTTTTTTTAGTCACTATGCTGCTGCATTTTGCTTTGAAGAACATCAGAGTAATATTACATTTGGGCACCACATTTTGAAGTATAGCGTGTAGAGAGAAAAATCCTAATACCACATGTAAATCATAGGTATCTTTTACCAAAATACCCTGAACATCCACAGCATTTATTATACCACCAGTTTGTACTTGATTAGAGGTTCTTCCTCAGACAAGATAAGGTTGCTTTCATGAAATATCAATTTGGCCTCTAAACATTTTGGTCTTGCAGGTGATTCCCATCTGGCTCTTCAGCCTTTACTTGTTTCAACCTCAGATGCACATTCACAGAGTATAATCACTTTTTTATCTTTCCTTTTTCCTTCCCTGAAAGAGCACATCGTTATCTATATTGTAGCATTAGTGACTTACAAAACCAAGAAGAACTCCCAATCCCCACCCCCCCTAACAATTTTTGGTGAAAGCTTATTCCGTTTGGACAAAGTTTCCTGTTTGATTGGAGCAAGGGCATCTTGTCAGTATTATAGGCCATGGGACAGAAGCTTTGCCCAGTACTTTCATTGTTAGTGTTAGGTGTGTAACAAAGCGTCTTTTTCACATTTGTACAATGTGCATTTTTGTATATACATTATACGCTGGGGGTAGGCAAAATATGACCCGCAGGTTGGATCTGGCTCACCAAGAGATTCTGTTTGTCTCACAACGGGTCCCTCTGCCCTACCCAGCTATGCAGTGCAGTAGCTGGACTCAGCTTTCCAGCAGCCCCCTGCAGCCATGGCTCACTCTGCCCAGCTGCCCCTGCCAGTGTCTCTGCTACCACCACTGACCCAGCCCTACTGCCCAGGCACACCACTCCCACCCTGCTTGGGATGCTAAATGGAGTGGATGGGCTGGGATCTGCAGGCAGGGCACACTTGGCTGAGAGGATGGGATGGGGCCGCCCACCATTCTGTCCAGCACTCCTGGTGGTGGGTGCGGGGTTAATGGGCCTAGGGCCCATTATATCCTAGCCAATGAGCCTGAGAGAATAGAGTTGTATATTGATTTTTTTATTATTATTATTTTATTGATAGTTTTACTATTTTTATTGTTACCCTGTCTTCCTGGAGCTTGACAGCTGGGAGGAATTGTATGTATGGGCAGTTGGAGAGATCTGAGTACATTCTTCTTTTCACCTGCCTCAAGGGTGGTAGTGAATCAGGACCTGAAGGCACAGAAGAATCACTTTGCTCAATACAAAGTGTTCCTTGCATATGTGGGTCAGTAATTTTTTTTGGAGGGAATTTTCAGGCTTTCTAAATTGACAGTGTGCCACAAATGTTGCTAATTGACACAATCAGCACTGTTAATAATCTTTAAGCCATGATATTAATGTAAACAATTATATAAAATCACTTGGAACAGGGTGTTAACTTGCAGCCCTTGGGTTTCTGCTCAGGATGCTACTCCCTGCAATGTTCTCCTGCTGGGGTCGCCTCACTCCCCCTTCCTCCTCCTGTTCTCTGCCTCTGCTTTGGGAGGGCGGTGCAGCCCACAGGGCTAAAAGCTCCCATATAAGGGACTCAGGGGTGACCCTTGGAACGTGTGCAGCATGAAGGTGCCAGCCCAGTGCAGCAGGAAGGCCCACAGTGCAACATTCAGCCTACAGTGTGGCCAGGGGGCCTGTAGTTCTCATCCACTCCGAAGTTGGACAGCTCTGACTAAGAATATAATAAGCCTATGGTCTGAACCACCTGGACAGATAAGGAATAGCACTTTCTGTGGAAAGTTTATTATATGAGCAGGCTTCTTATGCCCTGTCACCATATTCAGATTTGGGTTCAGAAATGGGCACATATTATTGCTTGATCTGTAGCCTTAGCAAGGTCCTCACTGGTGCATAGTTGCCCCATACATAGGCAGGCCAGTAGGTGATCTGTAGTTTGAAAGCTTCCTCCACTTCCACATGTTTGCATTACTGGAGTTTCCCCATAGTTGTATATTAACTTTAGTCTTACTGACCTCTGTTCAGAGGCAGTTTAATCTTCTCCATGTTGGTCAATCAAGCTCTGCACTTGAAGGGATATGTTCAGTAGTGTTGATATTTGTTCTGATAGTCTGCTGAGTCATATTTATTCCTGCAGCTGTTGGTGTTTCATCTAGTGGCTACACTGTAGAAAATAAACTTTTCCATGATTATAGTCTACTGGGAGGCATGATACGGCCATGTAGTGGTTGCTTCTTGTCTTCGTTCTGCTGGATGCAGTCTAATTTGCTTGCTGCTGCGCTCTCTTGATGTCTGGTGGAGTGATTCTGGCAAGTAGATGATGATTATTGACGTTTATTAGTTGAAGGCATCCAGTAATGTACTGGCAAGGTCCATTCAGCCTGATGTCTAGCTTCTTTGCATGTACATTTCTTTCCCAAATTGGGCACATGCATATGGCTGCTGAATAACAAAGCGTAAGTGCAGTAGTCAGTAATGTTGCTGGGTTGGCCTCCCATTTGCAGTCAATGAGCTTCTTTAATATATTGTTCTGGGAACTGACTTTGCACTTAGTCTTTTCTAGCATGAATACTCTTTTACTTTTTACACAAACAAACTGGAACTTAAGGAAATATCTTTTATTATGTAATAGTTTGTACTTTGATTTTTATATCAAACCTTTAGTCAGGGCCCTAAAAGGAATTGGAGGTATAGTGGAGACATTTATTAAGTTTTGAGGTCTGAGCTGACGTGACATATTCTAGGAAGTTAATTTGAATGGTGCTAGAAATTCATCATAGAAATTGCTGCTTCATATCATTAGTTCAGAGCATTGGTACTTGATAGGGAATACCACTGTACTGTAAAAACCTGTGGGTTTTGGATATTTTTCCAACTATGGAAGGATAAAAAATAAAAATAATAGATTTTTACAACAGATCAATAACATCTTAATTATAAGTCATATGTTTTAAAACATTAACAAAAAATCAGTCGTTTTACTTGCAATACAACTGTAATGTCAGATTTTTAAAATGGTGCAGTATTTCAGTAAAGCTATTTGTTAATTGTTGTTATGTTGGTTATGATGGAGGAAAGGAGTTGAAATTACACTGGATTAATTTAGGTAAATCTGGGAAACATTATCTCTTAGAGTGCCTGTTTGTCTCTTACTTCTTTTTGGAAATAAAAGCCCTGCTGTCAGGCACAGCTTTGCCTGTGGTTCTTGTTCTGTTTGATAGCGGCTGTTTGTGGTCCTGGAGAGGCATCTGTAATGCAGAGAAGTTGCCAAGACCTCATTAAGTGCGTCTTGGATCTCTGCCAGATATTCAGAGTAGTGGAGCCTCAGCATTTTCTCTCAGAACCAAAAGAACAGTTGGGAAGGGGGAAGGGAAGAAAGAAAAGACTGCTTTACCCATCAACTGCTGTGTTTTATTGTGTTAAATGGGTTAGCTGAGCTCTTGGAATTAAACTTAGCCCTTAACTTCTACAAGCTGTTGTGAAGTTGAATAGATTCCCTTCCTGCCCCTCCTTTTTTTTTATTCTTTGCATTAATGAGACAACATTTGTAATAGGACATTCAAACCTCTGTCTTGCAGTCCTCTTAAAAGTGACTTCTCATGCCGTTTTATGACCCAAATCAACAATTACGTTTTAAAAAAAATTTAAAAGCATCTGTAAACATGTTAATTCCAACAAAATAAGGCTTTATAAGGCTCTTTCTGCTGTTGTTTAGGTCTCACATTTTTCCACACCCTTCAGTTTGTACATTCCTTTGCAAAAGCAAATATTTCAGTTTTCTTCGATTGCTCGCTATAACAATAAATGAGGTGGATGAAATGATAATGTATGTAGGTCACAATTTGTGTAATGCACATTCCTAGTTTCAGGACATAAAATAATTTTAAAAAGTATTGTTTTCTGCAGTTTTAGAGAAACAAAATATCTATGTATATTCAGGAAGTCATAATAGTTTGTTTTTTTTTAACTGTCTTGGTTATCTAAAGCAGCTGCATTCTTTTTGAGGTCAAATAAGACAATTAACAGCTTTCAGAAATTCAGTTCTACAGATAAAAAATAATTTCAATTCAAATATAGAAGCAAAAAGTAGTATGCAGCTTCTGATAGCAATCTGAAATGAGGCTCCATCTATTAAAAAATACATACTAATTTTGAGTAGCACTTGCACAGAAAGCTTTTTATACAAGAAAGGTCCCGACTTGTCAAATGTTTTGAACAGTTCTGGTGTAAAATTGTACACTGAGACTGTCTCAGCATGAAAGCAACCAAAATAGTTTAGTGTTCCGGTCACTGTGCGATTTATAATGTGAACTGATCTCATTGAATGGCTGAGAAGAGTGTGTTACTTGGATACGCCTGCATCAGTCTCTTATGTCTTCCCAAGCTCTTCCCAAAAGTTCCCAGTGGTGATTGAAAAACAGGCATGAAAATTGGGCTACAGTATGGTGGTAGCCAGCACTGTCAACTTGTGAAAGGTAGTATTTGTTCATGTAAACTGATTTGTTTTGCAAATTAGCAGTATAAATCTCTTCCAGGGTTTTTTTTCCCCCCTCTGGCCAGTGCAGGAGTTGTAAACTAGCACTGGGAGAGATTAACAGCTTATCTAGGAACAGCAGTCTGGTCAGCACAACTGGGCTAGAAGGAAACCTCTCTCTTCCTGGCAGAATGACAGCATTACTTCTTGACTATACTATACATATGGTAAATCTCCATGGTTTTACCTTCTAAAGCAGTGGTTCTCAACCTATTTGCCATAGTGGGTCACACTTGCAGTTCTCAATGTGTTGTGGGCTGAACCATACGACTTACTTCCTGTGTATCCATTTAAAAAATGTTGTAACAGGATGTCACATAGACTGCAGCAATGTGCTGGTTGGGCCATATGTAACCCATGGGCCCCAAGGGTTGAGAACCCCTGCTCTAAAGAATATAGAAATTGCAGATGTGTCAAATTATTTATAATATGTGATTATAAGGTCCAATACAATTCAGCACAAACACAAATGCCCTCTGTATTGCTGTATTTGAGATATCAAGGGAAAAAAAAAATGACTTGGGGTTGCCCATGCATTAAGATTTTCTTTTCTGCAAAATTTACAAGCAAGTTTTTTGTGAACAACTCAATTTATCCCTTTTTATCCATGTGATCTTGTAAACTTTTTTTAAAGTATAAGATTTTTGCAAAACAGTAAAATGCTGGTGTTTGCTCAATATCACTTTGTAGATATGGGAGTTATTTTATTTCAGTTTATGAAAGTGCTCCAAAATAAGATTAACTGGTGTTGGAGAAACTGGACACTAGTAAAACACTCTTGCTGTTTGAACAGCAGCAGATTGATTAATAGATTCACACTGTTCTCTGCAAAGGAGCCAGGCCAGAACAGGCGTCCCACCGTTCCTCTTTTCTGGGAAGTGAATATGTTCCTAGTTAACTGGGATCCCTATCTTCAGAAATCGGTCAGCCCACAGGATTTCTTTTAACTTTTTTGATGAAAGGTATGCAAGCTACAATATTGATGAGGTATTGAAATCAGCATTGAATGTCTCTAGTGGGTAAAAGAAAGTTTCTTTTCTGTCTGAAAGAGACATAAAATTCTTGATAAGAGGAAATACTGTTGACTTGAATTAAGCATCATTTCCATGAGGTAAAGTTTTTAAAAATAGGGATAAACAAGAATTAAGCAAGCAGAGCAAAAAAAAAGATGTGCACTGGCCAGCTGAAACTTAATTAATACTTGCACTAATGAAAGTTGAGTAGAATTTCAAACAGAACAGTAATTTACTAGATTTCTTCCTAGAGCATTTAATAAAGCAGACATGCATTGAAGGGTATACAACAGGGACGGGCAATTATTTCAGGTGGAGGGCCGCTTACTGAGTTTTGGCAAGCCATCAAGGGCTGTGCAACAAGCAGCCAGGGGCAGATCAATATAAATTTTCTAAATTTTTTAAGGGGCCCTGCGGGCCAAATAGAATGGCCTGGCAGGCTACATGTGGCCCTCAGGCTACATTTTTCCCACCCCGGTATACAGGTTTCCCTTGCTTTATGCTGTACATACATTCCTGGAAAATGGTGCATAACTCAAACTCACATAAAGGGAACCCACTTTACAATGTAACAAATAGGGATATGTTCCAAGACTTTGACTGTACCGATCCCCCAGACCCATTTCTACCATGTTTACAAGACAATTTCGGTACTTGCCAAGAGCAGACAATACACACAAGCACAGGGTGGTGGTGAATGTTTAGTTCATGTGAAGAGAGGGTGGCAAAGGGTGTCAGTGTTAATGAAATTCTCTTGTGTTTTGTTGATGGACCAGGAAGAGGGGTAGGAGATACGCTAGCAGGATGCTTAGAAGCCATAATGGGGATGGCAACTACAGAAACAGATATCTCAGACAACGAGCAAGGAGCACAGATCCACACAGGAGACTATTTTGGTGCACATCACTCCTACAGGGCACTGTACAAAGCAGCTGAGTGTGGGCTTCCACCACACGAATCGCATAAGAGTAATTTACCTCGCTTATAACGAATGCTTGGTATAAAAAGGGTCATTGCGTAAGAGCAAATTCGCAGATACAGAACCTGCATAAAATGAGGGAAACCTGTAAATATCAATATCTTCATGTTAGTGATATATTCACCCTTGAATGAATGAGAGTTCTGCAGGCTTTGCAAGCATTTAGAACAGCATGGATAAAGGTGAAAATTTGGCTAAAAACTCCTTGAAAAACTTGGTTTCTGTTACTTTAAAAAAGAAAATGCCATTGAATTTTTCATACTTCTTTCTCTCTCCTTGTGTAAAGGAAAGGTTTAAAATGTGGGAAGAGACCAGCTTGGCTAAATCACAAGCTCTCTAATATCTATAATTCAAGAAGGAATTGTACAAAAAATGAAAACTAGGTTAGTTTATGAAGGATGAGTATAAAAGAACAACATGAGCCACATAGGAACAAAAATCAGAAAAGGCAAAGACACAGAATGAGGTGCAAATAGTAAGGGATGTTACAAATAACAAGAAAATGCTTTACAACTTAATTAGACTACGAAGGAAAGAATGTCGTCCAACTGAAACTTTCATCCAAGTTTCATACTACTTAGTAGTAGTCCAAGTTTATAACAGATGACTCTGAGAGGGCTGGAGAGTAGTGCTTTTTTTTCTTCTAGTCTTCAATAAAGGGGATTACGTGGACCAAAAGGTTTACACAGTTAGCATCAGTGAAAAAGAGGCAAGACCAGAGTAAGTAGGTAAAGAACTGGTTAGAGTCTACTTAGGGGAGCTTTCAAATTACCTGGCTCTGATGAAATTCATGCCAAAGTACTTAAAGAATTGGCTGAAGCAATCACAGAGCTGTTGGCTATCACCTCTGACAATGCATTTGGTGTGGGTAGGATTCCAAAAGACTGGAAAAGGCCAACATAAATCTCTAGCTCTTAAAAGGGAGAAAGATAAGGTGCACAGAATTATAGAACAGTTAGGCTAAATTCAGTTCCTGGAAAGATATTGGAACAGATAATTAAACAATCAGTTTGTAAGTATCTAGAAAATGAAAGGTGAAAATAATGACTGCCCTGCATTTGTCGAGAACAAATTACAACAAGGATGGAATCAGATACTTGGAGACATGTACAGAATGTATGAGATGATAAACTAATGAGCCACATCTTATATATATCATCTCATCTCATTGATTTTGATGAGAATTGCCTTTATGCAACCAGTTAGTTAAATTAACATACAAAATATGTTGAGGTCTTTCTTTCCCTTACAGGCACACATCAGATTAAATAAATGTCTACTTTTTATGACCAAAGGTGAGTTTAAGATTTTGGAAGAACTGTATTGGGAAGACTACATCTTAGCTTTCGTTGATCAGATTAATTAGAACTATAGCTGGAAGGGATTTCAAGAGGTTATCTAGTCTTACCTGTTCAAGGCAGAATGGTTTGGGTGCAATGATCCAAGCAGTTATGCATGCACATTATAGCAGTTTCATTTAGATTGTTTATCTTTAGTTTACTAATGAGAATTTAATGGGAGAGTGTGTCAGAAGTCTTCCTGAAATTGAGGTATATCATGTGCACTGGACCCATCTGCAAGATCTGTCACCTTATTGTAGAATGAAATCAATTTAACAAGCTTGACTTGTTTTTGACAAATCCACGTTAACTGTTCCTGATCACCATAGTATTCTCTTTGGGCCTAGAAATAGATTCTATGATGGTGTTACAGAATATTTCCTAGTATTGAGGTTTGACTGACTGATCTATGTAATTCCTTGGATCTTTGGGTTTTTTTTAAATAAAGATGAGCACAATTTTTGCAGTTCTGCAGTCCATGAGTTCTCAAAGATAATAGCCAATAGCTCTGTAATTACCTCAGACAGTTCCTTGAGTACCCCAGTATGTGTATTATCTGACCCTGCTTACTTAAAACCATTCCTTTTGTCAAAATGATTTTAACCTGTTCGTCCCTTGCTCTATGCCAGTTATCTTTTTGCCCATCTCTGCTGCTAATTGTGCTTGCCATCTAATAATCGGCCTTATTTTTATTTTTTTTTGTGAGGACCGAGATAAAGAAGGTATACTTCAGCCTTGTCCAAGGTCATCATTGTTAAATTCTCTTCCATATTTACTCAGTGACCTAGGCTTTCCTTGGTTGCTGTCTCTTGCTCTCTCTCACCATACTTCACACACTTCACAATAGTTGATAAGTCTTACTGAAGGTGGGCTTGCACCATAGGCAATGTGTAAGTGGGGCACAGAGGGACACATGCACCCCCCTGAGATTGGCTGCTGCTGAAGCTGCCACCAGCTTCTGTAGGCAGTCACTGCTGCCCCACTCCCCCCTCCCCCCCACTGCCAATGTGGCCGCTGGTATCCACAGGCACTCCTGCTCACTGGCCACCACTTGTCACCCCCTTTCTCCCAGGCTGTTGATACTGCCTCTGGTGTCTATGGGTGATCCCCGCTCACCAACGATACTGCCACTTACAAATAGGCCCCTCCCTCCCCCCCATCTTGGGAGGCACCAGTCTTTCATGGTTTGCCCCAGTCGTTACAAAAATAGGAAATCAGATTATCAGAAATATCTAATATTGCTGTTAGCAAAGAGCATTTTAGCAGGTTCAGTACGTCATTTTGTAGACTGAAGTAACAAGCAGTAGTATGATTCAAACCCTGTGGGTCCAATTATTTATTTATTAGATATCTATATATGCTGCTCTCCAAAAAAGGCTCAAGGTAGATTACAAAAACAGATAAAACATTAAGATAAGAGTTTATTAAATTTGATTTACGGGCAGTAAGTATAATGAAGCTTTGCAAGGAATTTTGCATCCAATTTAGTGGACCCAATTTGATCTGAGTTGGTCAATAACAAAAGTTTCTTATGGTTTAAACACTAAAGTTATATTCTTGATTTCATTGAAATCTATGGCAAAAGTTCCAATGACTTTAATGCAGGGGTGTCAAACATACAATCTGTCCCACTGGTAGTCTGGTGGGCTACCAGAATGCAGCAGAGCAGAATTTAGGATTTCTAAGTCCCAGATGGGAAGGTGTGCGTGTGTGTGTGTGTGAGTTTTAAGGTGGTTGAGAAGTCCAATCCATGCTCTGTGAGATTTTTCCACAGATATGACAAGTGGTGCCTTGTAGGGGAGGGCACAGGTGTTGACCAGCATGTTATGCACTTTCCTTCCTCCTCTGCAATTTCTCAGCTTCCTGAGCAAGATAGTTCACTTTGAAGTGGGGTGTAGCTTGATGTATGGTGCAATGCCATTTGAGACCTGTTTTCAGCCAGCATGTCCCAATTTGTAGGATTGATGCCACACTTCTTAAGGTATGCTTTCAGGGTGTCCTTGTAGCATTTCCTGTCCTCCGCGGGTCCTCTTATTATGACTAAGTTGAGAGAAGAGGATTTGCTTTGGGAGATGAGCGTCAGTCATCAGCACACAGTGGCCAGCTTAGCGGAGTTGATGTTTCAGGATCTTTGCCTCGGTGCTGGTTATGTTAGCTTAGGGACAGACAATTATTTTGGTGGAGGGCTGCTGACACAGTTTTGGCAGGCTGTCGAGGGCCGCATGGGTAGCTCTGCCCCTTGGCCAGTGCCCCGCTCTTTGGCAGGTGCCCTGCCCCCTGGTCACCATCTTGAGACCAATGTCTTGGGACCAATGTCCCAGGGCCAGCACCGGTGGGGCCCAAAGCAGGGCACAGGCTGGCGGGGTCTGTGGAGCTGGGCTGAGCTGCACCATCAGGGAGAGGGGAGCTGGCCCAGCTCCATAGAGCCCCTGCCGGTTGGGACCCCACACTCCTGCCACAGTGCTCTGGGCCCCGCTGGCACTGGCCCCAGGACACCAGTGCAGGCCCTGTGCTCCTGCACCTGCATACTCCCAGTGTCCCCCCAGCTCCATGGTACAGGTGGGGGACAGTGTGCAGCCCCAAACCCCTGCTCCCTGGCAGGGAAGGAGCTGGTGCTAAGCGTGGGGAAGTGGCCCCTCCCTTGTCCCATGGCCAGCACTTCCTGCTGCAGCCACTCTCAGCCCATGCGGAGCTGTCCTGAGCAGGCACAGGTGGCTGTAGCGCAGGGCAGCAGCAGCTGTAGCCCCCCCGCTTGCCACACTGGGCAGTTTCTGCTGCTGCTGCCCACCTGGAGCTTGTGCACTAGGCAGCTCAGAGGCGGTGGTGGCAAACCCTTCCCAGGGCGGCAAGCAGGCAGGCAAGTCTGAAGCTGTGCGGGGCTGGCAGATTACAAGTTGAGTGTGGGCGGGGGGGAAGTGGCCCTGTGCCCACCCTGTGGCCGGCACCCTGCGCTGCAGCCTCTTGCAGCCCATATGGGGCTGCCTGTGCCTGTTCAGGACAGCCCTGTGTGGGCAGGGAGCGCCAGCCAGTGGTAATTTGTGGGTGGAGGGGGCAGCTTGTGCTGGGGCAGGCTAATGGAGCATCTTGGTCTTCCCAATGTTAAGGGAGAGTCCTAGGCTGTGATAGGCACCTGAGAAAAGGTCACGGGTGGAGTGTAGATCAGTTTCAGTGAGTGTGAGAATAACAGTCATTAGCATACTGAAGGTCAGTACACAAAGATAACACAATTGTCAGTGTACTGAAGGTTGGTGATGGTAACTTGGTCTTGGTAATGTCGTTCGTTTTGCTGTGAAGGTGCTACATGTTGAAACTTTCATTTCTACCCAGGAGACCTTTTACAATCTCCTCTCCTATGCCTGAAAAAGGTGCTTGTGCCCAAAAGCTTGCAATTAAAAATGTTTTTGCAAAAAAAAAAAAAATCTAGTTGGTCTAATAATAGGTATCACCTCTACCGCAAGTTCTGATTCCTTTTGGGAAGGTCAGTTAATGACATAAACAGCTCTTGGTGTTGCTCTCTGCACTTCTTCTGAATCTGTCGTGCAACAAAAATTGTCAGTGGTACCCCAAGGTGGTCTAAAGCCACACTAGGATTTTGGAAGGACATCTTTGGCAAGGGGAAGGAAGGAATTCAAAAGGATGTGAGTAAGAATCTTCCTAGCAATGGAGAAGAGGACAGTGCCTCGGTAGTTCCCACACATTGACTTATCCTCTTTCTTAAAGATGGTCACAATGTTGGGATTCTTTAAATCAGGTGGAACTTCCTCATTAACCCATATTTTGATGAGAAGGTGACATTTTTGCGCTGGTGCTGTTCCACCAGCTTTGAAGACATCTGCAGGGATGCCATCTGAGTCTGGCACCTTATTGTTCTTGGTCACCCATGGGTGATGGCATGCCAGCCTTCCTTGAAGGATGGGGGATCAGCAAGAGGTTCTATTACTGGGTGTTGAGGGATGGACTTGATGGTGGCAGCTGGGACCACACGTTCACACCTGAGTAGAGTCTTGAAGGTGCTTATTCTAGTGTTGCTTGATGGATACATTGTCCATGAGAAGGGTGGAGCTATCCTGGGATTGCAGAGGGGTTGGGCCATTGGAATGTGGCCCATGGATGGCTTTTACTGCTTGAAAGACGCTCCTCATATCATGTTGGTCAGCAAAACTCTGGAGCTCTAAGGCCTTCACTTGCCACCACTGATTCTTGATGTCCTGTAGCCTCCTCTGCTTTACAGCTTTGAGTTGGTGGTAAGCTCTCAGTCCAAGGAGGGTTCTTTTTGCCAAATGCAGAGTGTGACTCTCTTCTGATGGCTAAGTTCTAGGATTTCCTCATTATTCTTATCAAACCAGTTTTGTGATGGTAAGTGGAGTATCTAATTGATTCAGCTCATGTGTTGTGAATAACAGTCTTAAGCACCTCCTAGTGTACCTGGATGTCCGTGAGGTCACCAGGTAGGTCAGTGAGCCTCTCGGTTAGCTTGGTCTTGGAATGCCCTGATGTTAAATCTCTTCTGCATTCCTTTTGGCTGTTTACAGTGTTGTGGTGAAAGCTACATGGCCATGACTGATCTGGCTAAACGGTGGTCTGTCCAGCAGTCATCTGCATCTCTCAGGACTTCGGTGATATGGACATCAGTACGATCTCAAACTCTGACAATAATATAGTCAAGAAGGAGCCAGTGATTGGAGAGGGGATGTTTCCAAGTGGTCTTATATTTGTCAGTCTGTCTGAAGATGATATTTGTGATAAGCAAGTCATGCTCTGCATATTTGCTGAGGAGGAGGATGCCATTGGAGTTGACTTTCCCCATCCCCTTTCCCAATGGTGCCACTTCTGAGTTCAGAGAGTTGTTCAACTCTTGGGTTGAAGTCACCCATGAGGATGAGCTTATCTTCCTTGGCACTGGCAGTTAGGACTGTCAGGAGCACAGCATAACTATTTCTTGTCGACTACTACATCATCAAGTGTGGGGGCTTATGCACTGATGACCGTAGCATACTGGTTGTTACTGAGCTTGAGGTAGAGAGACATAAAGCGTTGGTTAATGTCCACACGGAGTTCTGAAAGCTGGTTAACAATATTGTACTCGGCGGCTAAGCCAACCCCATGAATGTGCCTCTCTTCAGGTAACTTTCCTTTCCAAAAAAGGTGTAGCCACCTCCTCCTTCCAGCTGGCTTTCATCTACCCAGCAGGTCTCACTTAAGGCAGCAATATCAATGTTATATCTTGCAAGTTCTCTAGCTACTACGATGGTTCTTTCAGGAGATCATGAGAGTGTGGATATTCTATGTGGTGAATTTAAGTACTTTATTTTGTTGGTTTTGGATGCAAGTAGAGTGATCCCACTGGATGTGGCAATCCAGCCACAGGGGTTTGAGACGGCCTAAGTTTAGGGTCCCTTTTCCAGCCTTTTCCTCATTTAGGGTGAACAGAAGGGATCCTAAAGCGGACTGTTCAGCCACAGGTGCTGAATTGTACTCCTGTCTTGGGAAGTGCGAAACATCCATCACGCGACTGCCACCTATGTGCAGATTTGTATCTATGGACTCCCAGAAATCATTTTTCCTGTTCCTGCTGCCACTCATCCATTGCCGAAGGACTTGGTTTGTGGGAGATGTTAACACCTCTTGCTGAGACCTGTGCGTGACATCTGTCAATGTGGGAAGCTGGTCCACAAGTGACAGCTGCACGAGCTTGACAGGAGGGAGCTCTGAACCCAGTGGCAAGGATGGCCAAGACAACTGGAACCCTCCATTGTGCTGCAGCCCTCATCTTCCTTCATGCCCACAGAGAACCAGCAGGTCCTCAAGTATGCCTGTTCAGCTGTTGGGGTCTTCAGAAGTTTGGACTGTGCTTAGTCTGGGACCTCACCTCAGCTCTGTTCACCGTGGGGAACCCTACCAGGGGTACAAAACTCCAGATGACATGGGTGTCATTTCAAGCTCTCAGGGTTATTGGAATGCACAAACCTCTCCACCACAAGAAGGTTATGGTTCAAGGAAAGGTAGTAGACATGACTGTTGGTGGCAGTCCTCTGGTTCTGCACCTTTTGCCTGAATGCAACTCCATGCAGCTACATACCCCTGGCTCCATGCCTCTTCCTAGCCCAGAGCTCTGTGCTGCTGGGCAGGTACACAGAGCTGCATTCAATCAGCAGCATGGAACTCTGGCTGGTCAGCAGTGCCAGGGGTGTGTGACATTGTGGAGCTGAGGGCATGTGGCAGCACGGAGCTGCATTTGGGCAATATGGAGCTGGGGGCATGCGGTGGCACAGACCCATACTTGGATGGTGGCGTGGAGCCAAGGGGTGCTGCCCATAGTTGTGGGCATCGTTGCACTGGTGCACACCCCTCACTCCAGATGTGTGGCACTGTATGGGCATGACTTTGTCACTGTATGCCTCTCGCTCCATGCTACTGCCTGGCCAGAACTCCCATGCCACCGTGTGCCTCTGGCTCCTCTTCAACTCAAGCCCCCAGCTCTACCCTGACTGAATGTGATTCCATGCAGCTGCATGCCCCTAGACCTACAATGCTGCCTGAATGTGTCTGTACAGATCTGGCTTGGGAGGAGCTCCTATGATCTGGATCTGGCCTGGGGCCCAGGGTGGGTTTGACATCCCTACTTTAATGGGATCAGGGTTTCAACTTTTTGTTGAAGGGCCTTTGACAACTAGGATGCATATTTTCTTTCATGCCCAAATGAGCTTTGGTCAAGCATGGCAAGAGCACTGTTTAGTTTCTTGAATTTTTCAGTTGTAGGTTGTTTGGGATTGGAACAGCAGGAATAATTGGGTATATCTCTCCCTAATGCAGCTTTGCAAAAAGATGAAAACCAGTGCCAATTTGCTTGTGGCTAATGTTTTGGAGATTTTTGTGGGAGACACTTGAACACCAGTGAATCTCAGTGTTTAAAGCTGCCAAAGGCATTGTTTTTTGTTTACACAGATCCAATGACTACTACTTTTCTTTGGAGCTTTGAAAGTAGCAGTCACTAAAGTAGGGCTTGCAATGTCACTTTGCAATACCATTTTTGAGCACATATAACAAAAAAAAGTGAAATCTGAGAAAGTAAAGATCCACAGCTTCAATTTAGTTTAGCTCTAGTATGGGGCTGGCTCAAGAGCGTTTTAATCACTGTACCTTTACACATGCTAGGAAAATGGAAGATTGAAAAAGTAAGAGTTAAGTCTCTCCTGCTGTACACAGTTACCCAGAACACATTTTACCTATTGGTTTTATAGCCAGAAGTGTAATTTCTTATCCATTTCTGCATTGGCAGCATGGAGTTAGTGTAAATTACAGGAGAAAGTAAGGCAGAGGCCAGGGCAATGTGGCACTTCAGAGCAGGGCTGTCCAACTGGCAGCCTGTGGCTGCATGTAGCCCACAGGTCCCGACAGCTGATTCTCCTAGCACTGCCCAGTGTGGAAGGGGCTGAGGGTCTACGCATCACTTGCCCAACTTGTGTGGAAGGTGGGATATTGCTGCTTATGTTTGAAGCATAGTAGTGCTGCTGCAAAAGCCTACTCAGTGAGGGGGTTTCTTGGAGGGGCCACTCTTGGAGGTATATGGCCAGGGAGTTACACACAGGCGTGACAGCCCTGCCTTGGGGACTAACTGGTTTCGAGAGGCACAAGCTTTTTTTAGACAACAGACTACTTTGTCGGACTGATTCAGTCGAGCTGGAACATCTCTGGGGCAGGACTGATTCCCATGTGCATCTCAGCAGTATCTCCCAAGAGCAGGGCAAATGTTAGATGTCTTGAAGGCACATTAAGCTTGATATGCTAGAATCCTTTCCTTTCCTTTCCTTTCACATTAACACTTTTTGCCTTAGCTAGCTCAGGTAGTATGCCTTCAATAGTAGGTAATGGATAATGACTTCTTTTCAATGCGCTAAGTGGTTTTGGATCTGTGTAGATCCTCAGTTTGCCAGATGTTTTTCATATGATTATCAGGCTTTTGATCCAGTTGGTACTAATTTCCATGTATTTATTAACTCCTCTTCTTGTTAGTCTCGTTGAAGTTTCTAGGTTAGTGCAGAACTTTGCATTTTTATAATGGTACAGGCTTTTTCTCACTTGAGCTTACCCTCCCAGGGTCCATCTTCCTCCAGTACTTCTTTGTACTCTGTTAGAACGTTTGACAAAGACGATGGTGTGTTTCCTTGCTTCTGCCTCGTGGAAGATATTCTGGTGGTACGCTGAGATTGATCCATAGCTTGGACTAGTCAGCTGCCTAACAGTGGATGGCACTCTTCAGTGTCAGCCCCTATGAACTCCAGGTGGTATTACTTTCTGTTCCTTGGGTTTTTTATTGACAGCCTGCATTTCCCCACTGGTTGTAGAGTAGTTTTATTATGTCACCAGTACCTGGTCACATTCCTTCAATTTGATATTCCTGCTGAGCAGTAGTGCAGGAATTAAATTGCAGCTGGCTCACCTATCTGAACCAGTTAGTTTCTTAGTGCCACCCTACGTTGCCTTCTGCCTGACTTCAGATTGACATGGCTGACTACCCCCCTCTCTACAGGAGAAGGTGGGTAAGGGTAAGCATGACTTATCTAGAATTTATGAGATTCAGATGTTTATAGTGGCTGTGGACTGGTCAGTTAGCTGAAGACATTTAATTTAGAGTTTAACACAGCAAGATTAAGGTGAAATTCACTTAAAGATTTAGGCATGGCTATGCCAAACATCTCAGTACTTTTAGATGCCTGGCTCTAGCAGTAAAACTTGCATACCTGAGTTAGGTATCTAAGTTCCTTGTACTTTGTGTGCAGACTTAGGTGTCTAGAGGAATAGCATTCACAACAGCAAGCATGTGGAATATGCAGGATACTTAGACATGCTGGTAAAAAAGTGCTGAAGCAAGGATTCTTCCTTTCAGACCTAGGCAATAATATGAAAAATGGGATTCATACCCTAAAATCCTTATCTCCACTTAAAGCAGGGGTGGGCAATTATTTCAGCTGGAGGGCTGCTTAATGAATTTTGGTGAACTGTCGAGGGCTGCAAAGGTAGCCCTGTCCCTTGACAGGTGCCCCACCCTGTGGTCACCATGTTGGGATTGGAAGCCCTACCCCTGACCTTTTCCACCAGAAGTCTTTCCTCTTGCCCCCAGAAGTACTCCTTTTGGGGGGATTACCATCTTGGAACCAGAAAAAAACAAATTACAGACTAAATGTCAAACATCTATTATAACACTTGTAAATTTTATTTCAAAAATATTTTTGTAATAATTTGTTTGCATAGTGTATATAGAGATGATTGTATAATAGCTCAAAAATAAAGTCTTACTCTTGTATATTGTGTGTGGGATGTGGTTGAGAGGTGGATGTATGTGTATGGTAGGGTGTGGAGGAGTGTGTGCAATTTGTGAAGGGGTGTGTGTGGGGCATGTAGGGTATATTGTGGGGTGTGCGTGTATGTGGTGAAGGTGTGAGGACAAAGTGTGGGTTTGGGTGTGAGGGAGGGTGGGGGAGTATGGGGATCCACCTACCCACACACTTCCTCACTCCCATAGTGTACAGTCCCTGGTACCAGCAGCAATAGCATGTGGCAACCCCTCAGGGTGCTCATGGCCTGCATAGGCATTGTTGCCCAGTGGTGCATGGCTCCAGCCAGTTCTGGGAGCTGCGCATGGCAGCAAGGAGCGGAGCCAGGCTGACCTGCCTTTATCACACGGGGCTCCTCATGGTATGCATGCAGCTCCTGGGACTCGTTCAGCACCAGGGGGAAGCCCCACATGATGGAGCTGGCTGCCTTCCCCACTCCCTGCCACCAAGTGCAGCTCATAAGACTCCACCGGAAATGGAGTGGAGCCACAGCCAAGGCTTCCTGGCAGAGTCCGGTGAGCTGCACATGGTGGCAGGGAGTGGGGAAGGCAGCCGCCTACATTGCGTGGGGCTTCCCCTTGGTGGCACATGAGCACTGGCAGCTGCAGGGAGTCCTGCCATAGAGGCAAGCTGGCTTGGCTCTGCTCCTTGCTGCCATGTGCAGCTCCTGGAACTGGCTGGAGTCATGTGCCACTGGGCAGCAGCACCTGCGTGGGCCATGAACACCCTGAGGGCCTGCTGCTTGCTTCTGCCGCCACTGGTGTCGTCTGTGCACTGTGGGGGGGGAGACACACCCCTCACCCCACAAACCCAACACACCCACCCCCTGCCTACCTGAGCTCTGTGTTCCCACTGACACCCTTGGGCACAGGCTCCAGACTTTGTGCTCCTGCCAGTCCCAGCCCCATGCTCTGTGCTCCTGCCCAGCTGCAGCTCCCTGCCCTGCCACTTCCCTACCTGCTGCCTGGAGCGAGCGTTGCAGCAGGGACAGGAGGGGGAGCTACTAGAGGCTGGGGAAGCTGAGCAGGTCCCTCAGTAGCTGCAGCAGTGGTGGCAGCAGCCCCACATGGAAGTTGTGCGCATTGGCTGGACTGGACCCTTCTGCTCATGAGGGTAGAAGTGAGTCGCATGGGATGGGCAGGGTACAGTTAATTGGTGGGCGCTCATGGGCCAGATTAAATTGCCTGGTGGGCTGGATTTTGCCTGCCCCTGACTTGGAGATCTCAAGTTCCTTCATGGACAGGGGATTGGTTCACTTCTGGTGGTAGTCATGGTTGTACCCACCTCTTGCATCATAGACTGGTGGTCAGATCATTCACCCAGAAAATGGGAGAGCTGTAATCTAGTTCCTCTTCAGCCTGAGGGTATTTGTATCTGCATTTATCACCTGCTAACAGAGTATCTTAACTACCATTCTAGAGGTTAGGCTAGGCTGTGGGTATTCTCCACTTATTCTGCTTAAACTGAAGTACTATGCAGAGGAATGCAAGAATAATCTAGCCAAAGTGAGAGAGCAAATGGAGCCTCACTTTTTATCTCAGTGCTATGTGTAGGGGGCAACAGGGGAAGACGGTATGGTGACACTCAAGGGATTGATCAGAACGTGTTAGGAAGAAAATGTTAGGTGATATATTTTGGATGATTTCTCTAATGCAGGAGTGGGCAAAATGTAGCCCACAGCCTATATCTGTCTTGCCAGTGGATCTGTCTGGCCGGTGGTGGGTCTGGTGCCTCAGTTGTGCCTGGCCTGGGGGCAGCCCAGACTATGGTGTGTGTGGCCAGTACCTCCAACCCTGGGAAGGTGGTGGGGTGGGGTGGGGATGGCAAGGTGGTTGGACTTGAGCCTCTGCCGCTGCCACTGGACCCAGCCCTGGTGCCCAGGGTTGCCCATCCCATCCACCCTGTTCCCATTGCCACTGGACCCAGCCCTGTTGCCCAGGCACCCCGGCCCGCCCACCCTATACCTACCACCAGAGGCACTGGATGGAGTGGCTGGGTGGGGTCTCTATGGAGACCAGCCTGGGACCCTATGGTAAGGGCATTGTTTGCTTGGTTGAATGAGTTGGGCTGTGTGCAGGTGAGGAGCAACATTCACGAGCAGGTGAGGAGCAACATTCGTGAGCAGGATGGGTGGGTGAAACTGGGGCTGGGATTGTGGGGCTGTGAGCGAGTGGGGAGAAGGGTGGGTGGGACAGCCCAGGGCTGACGCCTGGGGTAGAGCTGCAATCTGCATGTCCCTGCCGATGGATCTGGCGCTCGTTGCAGGGATGTACAGGGAGCAGATTTTGGCTTTGCCCCAGGCCCCGGGCTTCAGTCCCACACTGTCACTATCCCGCAATCCCAGCCCTGCCCACCTGTCTTGTTCCTGGATTCCTAGATGCTAAATGCTATTCTCCTCCTGCCCATGGCTGCAGCCTATCTGCTCAGCCAAGCATAAACTGCCCATGAGGGTCCTGTCCGGTTTCAGTGGAGACTCTGTCCTTTCTGTCTAGTCCCCTGGCGGGAGGGGGGAGCCAGATAGGATCAATTCCCCCTCCATGCACACAAACCATACAGGGTCTTCAGTCCCCGGCCCACAACAGTTCAGCAATACTCCTTAAGTAGTCCTGCAGCCCAAAAAATTGCCCACCCCATACCTATTGCGACCATTGAAGAAATGACAGATTGCAGTAATTGAGACATAAACTGGAGACTTAACTGTTGTAGCAGTGAGGAAGAGCTGGGTCATCTGAAAATTGTGGAAGAAGAAATGGCAAAATATTAACATGATTTGGATGTGTAGGCTGTATGAGAAGAAAGAGGAGGATAACGAAGACATTGGGGAAAGAACACTTTTCTCTTAAATATTCAACCCAGTTTATAACTTGTAAACAACATGGGGGAGATGCTACACTTAGTTTCTCAGTGGCATTGACAAAAATAGTCCTCTGTACTTCAATGGGACGTTTCTGAGTAAACTTACTCTGCATGAAAAGTCATTTTTATATTATTTAAATGAGAATTTTGAAAGGCTTGTCTCTGTTTTGTTTTCTTGCAGTGTTCAAAATATCCATTATTTTGTTTTTATATAAACTATGCTTCTTTTCACTTAATTTTTTTTCTTTTTTATTATTTATAGTCTCTTTTCTTTGGTTTAGCTTTTCTTTTGTGATTTCTTGTGCAGGATTGCAGTTATGGCTTTGGCCATATGGATGGACTTTTTCTAGTTAGCTGCTTCTGTTTCTCATTTAGAAAGATTTCCAGTCATGCAAAAATTTAAGTGTTTCTTTTACTCATTTCTGAAAAGTTGTTTTTTATTCTCAGTGAATGTTTGATTGTCTTGATGTCACTGATATGGATAGTTGCAAATTTCCCTTGCTAGGATTTTATAGTTCAATTTTTATCTGTACAGGGAGATGGTATGGTTTGAATTTCCTTTGTTTTCTGTTGCTGTTCCATTGCCCTCTGGACACAAGGATTTACATGTCTGCAGCAATTCATATTTTGTTGCTTCCATTTCTGCATTATAGTTTTCAGGTGATGTGATAGCATGTTCTGACAGAGGATAATGCAAGATACAGCATTTACCCTATTTACTTGAATCTAAGATGACTCTGAACTTAAGACAACCACCCAATAATTAGATTCTGTACATAGAAAAATTATAAATGTGTTGTAATTTTCGATGTATAGAATCTGTTTGAGGGTCATCTTTAATTTATTTCCTCCCACTGATGCAGTGGGGCAAGGCAGTGGGGGGCAGGTAGTACGGGGAGGTCAAGCAGCTTGCCCTCTGCCTGTGTCTACCCTCTGTGTGCCTATCCCCAACCTCTGCTCTGTACTTGCAAGCTCAGTCCACCTTCTAGCTTGGAGCTGAGCGTGGCCCCAGCCCAGCCTCCATAGCAGCCTTGCAGGCTATGGACCACGGCTGCAGGGCTGGGCAAGGGCTGTGTTCAGTGCCTCAAGCTGTAGTGTGCATGGAGCCAATCAGCATGGAGCAAAGGGAAGGGGTAAGGGAAGGGAGAGAGGCAGGTGGGGGAGCAGAGGCTCTGCTGCGGGGGGAGGGGGAGGGAGGGAAATGGGGTGAAGAGGCTGCAGGGGAGCGATGAAGGGTGTAAAGGCAGCTGGGGCGGGGAGGCAAGCAGTGCCAGCAACCCCAGGGACTGGAGCCCAAGCTACAGCAGCTGCCTACGCCACCACTGTCCTCAGTGACCTTTAAGTACCTGGAAGCTCAGATACCCCAAATAAAGCACATAATAGCCATACAGGAGAGGGGTTTAGCTTCCTCTTGCTAAATGCCTTCTGGGAAGCCATGCATAATAACTGTTGAATAATACAGTGGTTTTCCTGTGGCTGTTTTCCAGCAGTACCTACTCTAAACCTGAACATTCCAGCTTTCTGCTGAGAAGTGTAAGCAATACCAGGAAGTAGAATTGCTGCAGTCAAGATGATGTTGTATGTGTCTTGAGAGGTAGCTAGTCTGAAGTCAAGCAGAAGGCAGGATAAAATAAAAATGTGTCTTAATGTACATATTTTTCAGAGCCCAGTATTTCCTTCCAAATGACACTGAATCAGCAGCTACTTTTGTCAGTAACAAACCATACAGTTGCTTATGTAAGTTTCTGATAGCTGGATTTCCTTTCTTATTATCTATTAAAAATATTAATTTCAAAAGCACATTGGCCAAATGAGGGAGGGCTTTTTCAATTGATTTCATGTTTAGTGAATGAAGCAGTGCCACCAAATGAATTAATCACCACTAGCAGTTCCTTTCCCATCTTTGTTATTTTTCCATTAAAGTACTGACCAGCTTAAATTCTGCTTGATAATATTGGGGGAAATTGCAAGAGGGATGATTTAAAGAATCCTGAGTTTCAATTTTGGCCTTAGCCAATATGAAGAATGAAATGGTGAAAGCTTAAATTGTATTTATGGTGACTAAAACTGAGCAGAAAGAGCAATGATATGGGTTTATTAGTGGATGTCCACTGATGAACTAACGTATTTCATCTTAAAATTAAAGGCTGTTTTGTATCTTGTATTTTGTATCTTGTTAAGTTGCTTGGTTCTGCCATCTTCATGTCAGATGGTATCTTTCTGTGCAACTCAAGTAAAGGAATCCTTCTCTTCATCTCTCCTACAGGAAGAAATCCATACTGCTTTACTGTAGCAAGGTTTGAGCTGCCCTCTTCTATTCGAAGATCAATTGTATCTGTCTTAGCAAAAAGCATGTTACTTCATCATGTTGTTTTGCACAGGATTATTTGGCTTGTCAATGTGTAGGATATAGGAGATGGATTCAAGCAGTTGCAATCACTAGTTGCAGCAAGGCTATTCACAGTAGTATTCAGATTTGTTTGGTGTATCTAAACCTAGCATGTTAACCAGAAGTGCTGCTTCTGAATAGGTCTGGATTTGGTGGATAATGGTGGCTTGACTGGATGGTTTTGGGGAAGAAAAAAAAAAAAAAGCAATGCCAGGATATTCAGAAGTTTAGACCTAGCTGAAAAGCTGTAACAGTAAACTTTTTTTCCCTCCAAAACATCCAGAACCATTAACAGGACTGCTGTCACAATTGGTCTTGTTCCTGCCTATTCGCTGTTTCTTGAAGTAATATATTGACAGTCTAAACAGCTGCAAAGATCAACTTTTATACTACTTGTGCTGCAAGATGAATATGAAGTGGATCTTTCTGTGAGAGGCAAGGACTTCTATGCCCTCTGAAAGACTGACTTCTTAGAACTATAATTTAGAACCCGGAGCCCTTAGCAGAGTCCCCCATTTTAACCGTTAGACCTCTTCCACATTTCATACTAACCCTGATTCAGCAACCACCACAGCGGAACTAGTGTTGCCCCTTGAGGCATTGCTTAGACTATATGTTTTAAGGCATGACATTAGCATGAGCTAGCACCTTTTAAAAGTAGTCTAGACAATACATGATGTGTGCTATGTGCTGAACTAGGTAAGTTAAACTTTAGGCTTCTCCCAAGGTTAGTCTAATTCCACATCTTAAACCCAAGCCTAGACAAGGCTATTGTGTACCCAAGTTGATGCAGGAGTTTTGAGCCAATAAAACTTGACCTGTATTTAAAACACTGTCCCACTTACTGAAAGAAAACATGCTTATCAAATGCAAATATTTGTATTTTATTGTAGAATAGCAATCTTAATTCTGACTCGAAAGAAATTATTATTTAATAAGCAATATAGAATGCAATTTATCAAACTGTTGTGTGAAGTGCTGATTTTAAGTTTATGATTTTTATGTATAATATGTATGCATTTTATGAGTATAGCCATTAGTGCTTTGTATTTATGTGATATTGCAAAATATTTAGGGGTGCACCAATAGAGATTTTGGGAGCCAATACAGATAGCCAATATTTAAGGAGCCATATCAGCCAATACTGATCTGATTTCCAATACAGCTGCCTCTAGCTGGTAAGTTTGGTGTGATGGAAGGAGCATGGGGGTGGGGAGACCAGATCAATGCTCCCTGTGGTGAGGGGAGAGAGCAGGGGCAGGGACACATTCTGCCTGGGTAGTGGGGGCCAGAGCCACGGCTCATTGGGAGTGGGGAGGCTGCTCCCACTGCTGTTTTCAGTCTGGGATGGCATGGGGAAGGGTGCACTCCCTGGATATGCATGGGGCAGGGCGGACTGCAGCCAAGGATGCCTGGGGCTCTTCCTGGCATGGGCTGGGCTTGGAGTGGGCACTGGCAGTACTGGGAGGATGCTGCCTCCACCCCAGGTTTTGCTGCCGCCAGTTGCCCAGTGCAGCCCTGGCTCTTCCTGGTGTATGGGTTGAGCTGGGGCTGTGCCAGGTGGCTGGCAGTAGCGGCGCTGGGAGTGGAGCGGTGGCAACGTTTGGGGTGGATGCAGCATCCTCCCAGTGCTGCCAGTGCCCACTCCAAGCACTGCCCCCACCAAGAAGAGCTCTGTGCACCCTGCCTTGCCCTGTGCAGATCTGGGGAGCACATAACCCCCCTGTGCCCTCCTGGGGTGCAAGCAGCGATGAGAGCTGCCTCCCCCCTCCATGAGTTGTCTCTGGCCCTCCCCCAGCCCTGCCTGGGCAGTGCCTGCCTCTGCCACCTCCTTCATGGTGGTGGGTGTTAATCTGCTCTCCCCCATGCCTCTTCCTTCCCTGCTCCCCTTCCACCATGCGGGAATTAGCTGGAGGCGGTACTCCACGCTGTTGGCTCTGCTCTTTGCTGCCTGAGTGCTGTGCTGCAGCTGTGTGCAGCATGGGCATTTATCAGCCAAATGATCAGCCCCATTGGGCCGACATCAGATGCAGCCAATTTTCTTTATATCGGTATCAATCCAATATCAAACTGATGTATTGGTGCACCTCTAAAACTATTCCTTTTAGAATGCCTTTAAAAGATGAAAGCCACTGTTTGTTAAGGGCTAAAAGAGAAGTGAAGTTTGTGTATAAGATGTGTTTCTAGAAGTAAGATGAGCTAAAATAACATTACAAATTGTTTTCAGAAGTGAACATCAGAAAAATTAGAACAAATCTGTCTCAAATTGCTTGTGTCAATTTTCCCCAACCTTTCATTTGCCTGAAATCCCATGTGATACATAAACTTTCAGGAAAATTTGTTTGTGTTTAATGTAGTTGGGGAAGAGATTGAAAAGTCAGATATGTAATGAGAAAATAACTTTACTCTCAACTGTACAGGTTCAGTTCAAAATGTAGGATTCTGCATTTCTGTCTACATCTCTTGTTCACCTTACTTGTTTTCCTTTTTGTTAGTTTATAATTTAAAATAAACTATTAAATGATGTTGAAAGTGGGCAATGTCTGCAAACCTTCCCCCAAAACAAACAAACAAAAAAAACTTTACTGAAAATAAAATGCTGGCTCTCCAGAGGGAACCAGCAGTCCTCATGGTGCTATATAATAAAGACTAAAACATTTTTTGAATAACAAATATTCGGTGTAAACTGAATTGCTGAGTTATGTTACCCGGATGTTTTTATATCCAGGAGGTGGATTACATTTTGGCCCTATGTACTCTGATTTCACAGCCATGAATCCATTGGTCCTTGCAGCAAGAGTATGCCCAACAGATTGAGGCCTTGGCTATAAAATCGCTCCTACTGTAATGCAAAAGTTTAGAAACTAGAAGTTGATAAGGAATTGACCTAAGTTAATTTAGGAGGCACTCCAGTTAATTTAGGGCTGATTTTTTGGGTATCTACATAAGGGTTGCAATAGTTTAATTATGTCAGTTCCTAGACTGATGTAAATATATTAGTACAAATCTGCAGTGTTAAGGCCTTAGCTCAGGGTTGAGCAATTTTTTCAGGTGGAGAGCCACTTACTGAGTTTCAGCAAGTGTAGCTCGAGGAAATGTGAATCATTTCTTTTTAGCTCAAATAACTGTTAATTCTAAACCTGTTGGGTGCAAATGCTAACATTATAATAAAAGCACTGACTATTTTTAACAACTATCTAGTAAGCCTTCTTAGCACAGAGTTTCCTTCAATACCTTGTCTACTTTAGTTAAGTGCTTGCACAAGTTTCCCTTGCTTAATGCGGGTTCTGTATGTACGAATTCGCTCTATGAGATGACCCGTTTTATACCAAAAATTTATTGTATGCAAGGTAAGGTCATTCTTAAGCTATTGGTGTGGTGGAAGCCTGCTGTCAGCTGCTTTGTGCACTGCATTGTGGGAGTGACGTGCAGCAAAATATAGTCTCCTATGTGCATTTGTGCTCCTCCCGTGTTATCTACAACACTAGTTTCTGTACTTGCCATCCCCATTATGGTAACATGCACTACCACCTTGTGCTTGTGTGTACTGTCTGCAGTTAGTGAGTACCAGAATTGTTTTGTAAAAGTTGTAGAAATGGGTCTGGGGGTCAGAACAGTCGAGGTCTTGGACTGTATCCCTATTTGTTACGTTGTAAAGTGGGTTCCCATCATGCGAATTAGAGTTTTATGTGCAATTTTCCAGGAACACGTGTACAACATAAAGCCAGAGAAACCTGTACTTCCCCAATAGCTGTAGTTTCTAAACACCTTATGGTGCATGAAACGAACTGTCTGTATAGATTATTTTCCAGTTCTCTTTTTGGGGTAGGGAGGATTTTTTTTTCTTAAGAGCTGTTTACTTTTATTAGTGAATACCTTTCACTTGAAACACAAAGTAGCTAGGTCTAAAGTGGGTTTAGGTTCCTATTACAACAAATTCCACGATCTTGAACTATACTCCTATGATCTTCCCTGGGCCTGAATGAGCTTTTACCTTCCAGTGACTAAAGTTCTGGATAGATTGATACATTAACCACAGTTTTGATTCCAGAGTATAATGATATGTTAGATACACTGGAGCCAAATAATTAAAAACTTGAACTTAAAACTAATTCCTTATGGAACTGTGAGAAGATGATATGGATATACTTGCAGTAAACCATGTTGCTGTGGAGATTGGCTGTTGCCTTTTGATCAGTTTTAGTTTTCTCATGTCTCAGACTTTCAAGCCCAGGTAGATTATTATTTTGCTATAGTTTAGCCAGCAGATAAAAAAGGGTGTATGCCAAGATATTGTTCAGAAAGCTGCCGCATCATTTCCTCATCAGTCAAGACTGTAAAATATATTTTGTTAGAGGTCAGAAGTTTCAACACAGTTGAAGACGTCAAGCTTCTTCCAGTAGCTTCCCAAAGAGATTTGACAGAAGGGAATTTTTTTTTAAATTTGTGTATACTATCTAGAACAAAGATAAATGTGTACAAGAGGCTTCTGGGAAAAGGAGCTTACACCTTCCTTTTCTAGAAAAATAACTAACCTTTTCAGTGGTTTATTTATGGGTCCTGAAATAATTGTATTTGTTATAGGAAGTGTGTTACTTCCATGTCCTGAGAGAAATACTGGTGAATTACTTTGCTCTTGCCTGTTGCCGCAAGGTTTCCTGTGCTGTTCCTTAGAGATACTTCACTCTGACAGAAGCTAGACAGCCATATCTACAAGAAGCCCTTGAACTCTAGTCTAGGGCAAAGATAAGAGATTCAGTCTTTTGGTGCTCCGGTAAATGCACATAGATAGCAACAGCTGGAAAAGGGTGCCAGATTCACATTTTAATTATTTTGACATAATCTCAGAACAGCAGTTTTTCTCTAAGATCTTCATTAGAAAAGTGTATTATTTTCTGTTGTCAGTAACTTGGAAGTAGATGAATAGATTTTGGTAGAGCTGGTACTTTTTAGTTTTGTTAGGCTAATATAAGTGTCCATATGTGCATATATATACATGCACAATAGCAATCTTATAAGGCAAACAGTAGAGACCATTTTGGTATACTTTGACTAAAAGAGTTGATAGGTTTTGGTTTAATGGTATGGCTGTTTCAGAATCAGCTGGTATGTAATCTGCAGTGCTTTGTATCTGGGTGATACCTAGAAACCTGAACATTTAAGTGTACATTTTGGAGTCATTTCAGATGGGAAGGGAGGATTCTTGCTCTTGAATCAGCCAGGAGCTGTTGCATTCTACAGTTAAGTAGGACAAGTAGGAATGATGCCAGTGTAGCAAAACTGCTTCAACTTTAACTCTGCTTCCTCCAGGATTAAAGTGGGTACAGTTTTGCTACATTTGTATTGCTCATGGTTTCTGTACGCTTAACTGTTAGAATGTAGCAATTGATTTGCACTCCTAATCAGCGGCTCCTTTTTTGGAACGATTCCATTTTGAAACGGCTCCAAATATGTGTGTGTCCATATCATCAGCTGTCTCTTTTGGAACTGCTTTATTGTAATTTAAAAATCATTTACACTTAATCATAGAAACATTCTGCCTTAGAAAATAAGACTTTATGCCAGAGTTGACTTAGAATTTCCATCAGCTTGACTAAGCATTGACAGGAGTTGCCTTGATCATTCTTGCCCTGGGCTCTCTAGATGGATAATACTCAGTTCAAAATGCTCAGACACTCAGAGCAAAGCAGTCTTTGCTGAAATCTTGTTGGGACAAAACTCTTGCTGAAGTAAATGGATTTTTTCCTGATAACTGACTGTAGGATTTGATGTACTAATCAGAAACAATGTATTCTCTTACTTCAGGTTTAGAACTGGTTCTTCAGACTATTCTGTTTTAATGGTGAACGAGGCTTTTACTTTAAATATAAAACAAAAATTTAAAACGGAAATGGGTTAACTCTGTTGCTTTTTGTTTAACAATAATAAGAGGGGAATAAAATCGCACATAACATTTTCATTAATGTCTGTTTTTTGAGAGTTGGCTACAATTTGCAAACCAGCTGTTTCACTCTGTGCAATCCTAGATACAGAAATTAAAAAAAAAAAAAAAGAGTTAAAAGCTAGAGCTTTCTGTTAGTGAGGTAAAGCAAGAACAGTAAGGGGAGGTCGGAAGATCTGCTTGGAAATATAAGAGACATCTCCCAATATATAAACTCCAAAAGGCATGGGATTACTAGCCAATCAACTCCAAGTTGATTCTAATTTTCCCAATAATTAGGTTCTATGCATGGGAAAATTATGAATTTGTTATAATTTTCCATTTATAGAAACAACTATATTTACACTAATACAAGATGACCCTGAATATAAGATACCCTTCCCAATAATTAGATTCTGTATATGGAAAATTTATGAATTTGTTACAATTTCCAGGTGTAGAATCTAATTATCAGAGTGCTGTCTTGAATTCACCCCCCACATACTACTACAGTAGAGGAAATAGTGGCTGGGGAGGTGGGGAAGGAAGGGGTCAGGTGGCCCCTTGTCCTCTGCCTCCCCCCCAATTTCTTCCCCCTTCATTCTTCCTGACCACCTTTACCTTCAGGCTCTGTTCCCTCCCGAGGCACAATGTGGAGATGAGCTGCATGTGACAGTAACTGTGGAAGGATACACAGAGGAGGACAGAAACTGCAGAGAATAGGAGGCTGCTATGAATCTGACTCTGGCTCCAACCTTGACTACTGAAAATTTCAGCAGTTACTGAATGTATAAACACATTTTTGAGTACCAACTGTGCATGATATTAGTCCAGAGCCAAAAGGCTCATCGCTTACCATATAGTTCATTGGGTTGGGCCCTAGCAGAGTCAACAGCATTTTAATCCACAGTGACCCTACAGCCCAGCACTGCTCAGTATGTGTGTGTACTCCAGATCTCCCCCACCCACACACACACATACAGGATCCACGTGCTAATTAGTTCCCCTGCCTCCACTCAAGACTGGAATTGGGTATTTTTGTCACAAGTCTTGGGACCTTCCAAAAATGTACATTCAGATTACACACAGGGCTTCCTGGTCTATCTCCATCCCATAGAAGGTAGGGCCAGACTAATCGCATGTGACAGGCTGAGAGAGGGGGCAACAGGGCCTCCCAGCTACAAAGAAGTTTGGTGATGAGTGCCACACACTTAAAGCTTGTGAAGAAATGGGTTCTTGGAAATGGGAAAGAAAGGAACTGCTCAGTTGTGGTGGTGCAGAGGAAATCAAAATGTATTTGATACAGTGGTTCACTATGACCTGAAAAAGAGTTGGCACTGTGGGGAACCAAACACAGTGTGTGCTATATCTTATTCAGCTGGGATGTGCTAACCTAGCCTTCTGGTAGGTTCTCACCAGTGTGCTTGTCTAATATGGTCCATGAATTTTATGGGCATGCTTAGTATGGGCTGCATTCAGTCATTTTCATAGTTTTCCATGACTGTTCGTAGAAGCAACATGTGCTCAGTTTAATGATAATCAATATGTTTAAGGGGTGAGTGAGCAGGAGATTGCTGGTATGCGACTACAAGATGAAGGGCTTTTTTCCTATGTTGATGGGGGGGGTGGACCCTTTATTTTATGTTTGAATACATACAATAATTATTTTGTAATTTGCTGTGCAAAGGATACATTACTTAAAGCATACTTGAAATTGTTGGGCGTTTTTACACGTGCTCTGGGAGGTGCGTGGGGCCTTTTAATTAGAAAGCCATGCTAATTAAAAGCATTTGTAAATTCAAAGCATCCTGCTGCCTTTTTTCAGTGCAGGGACACTAATATATGAGACGCTAGAGTCTGCTGGAGTGCATTTATTTCTGTGCACTGGATTTCCGGTGTGGTGGAGCCAGCTCCCTGCACATCTGTAGGAGCCCATTATTCCTTACTGATTTTCTTCAAACTATCTACACTTGTTCCTACAGCCTTATGGTATTCTTCAGGCTGATTTAGATGGGGAATTGCCTGCTGAGCCAATATATTTCATATGCCTTGCAGGACGCATCGTACTATATAAAGATACTTAAGTTAGCTCTGAATGATTTAGCTTGAGCAGCAAAAGCAATTATAGCTGCGTTACTGCTGCACCCAGAGTAATGTGTATGTTGCTTCTTAGCATGGCTTTTTAGTGGCAATACTGCTTCTGAACTGGCTTTGGCCTCTCTACATAGCACTGCATTGTGCAGACACTCTGTGTCATATAGACTTAAAATTGACATTATCGGCAATCTGCTTTTTTTGGCTGATGTAGCCGATAATATCACCAATAAATGCTGCATGCATGCACGCACAGCCACAGCATGTATGTGGCCAGGAATGCAGCCCAGCAGCTTGGAGACCAGTGTGCAGCCAATAAGCATGTGGGAGGAAGGGGCGGGGGGGGCAGATAGAGGAGGGAGAGAGTGGGCCGGGGCAGGCACTGCCCAGCCAGGGTGGGACAGGGCATGGGATGGAGCCACAGGTAGCTTGCCTAGGGCAGGTGGGAGGAGTGTGGCTCCCGTCTCTGCACACCCCCTGGAGGAGGCATCAGGGACATGTGCCTCACTGTATTTGTGCAAAGGGCAAGGGCGGGCTGCCTGATGTAGGCTGGGGCCAGTGACTGTGCTGGCCTCTTTCTGGTGGGGAGGCTGTGCTGGGGCTCTGCTCAGGGCAGGTGAAGGGCAAGTGGGGCAGTGGCACTGGTCGGGGCTATGAGGTGGGCTATAGCCACCCTAAAGTTCCCTGTAGCACCCCCACATTGCCCTCCCTCCCAGTACTGCCATCACCTGCCCTGAGCGCAGCCCCAGCCCAGCTGCTCTGTCAGGAAGATGCTGGCATAGCCTCAACCCCAGCCTTCAGTGGACAGCCCACCCTCGTCCTGTGCACAAATCCAGGGGGCACATGCCTCCCTTGGGGGTGGACACAGCAGCAGGAGCTGCCCTCCAGGCAAGCTGCCCGCAGTTCTGTCCCATGCCCTGCCCCACCCCAGCTGGTCAGCACCTGCCTCAGCCCCACTCCTCTCACCATGGGGGCTTTGATTTGCACCCCCCACCCCACACCAGTGTCCCTTCCCTCCCACAGACATACCACCAGCTGGACACTGCTATCCAAGCTGCCAGGCTGCATATCAGCAGTTGGATCGATATTGGCCAATATGGCTGGTTAATAATTGGCCATCGGTATTGGCTAAAAAAAATCTTTATCGGTGTACCTGTACTTGTACACACAAAGCTTTAAAAAAAATTAATGTGACAGCCCTCTGTCTTGACCACAGTTCTGTAACCTTGCTCATTGTGTTCCTTTTCCTTGTCTATCCCCTGTCTTTTCTGTTTCATAGGGTGTAGGTATTAGATGATCTCAACTAAAATTGACAGGTCTGTGATGCAGTTGTACTTATGTGGCACTACATACAGATAACCAATTTAAAAATGTGAAAACCAGCCAGTTACTGTTCTTAAGTGACAGTATTGTAAAATTTAAAACTATAAATAAATAGGAATTAAGAATTAATATCTCTGCACAGATTATTTTATCCATTGAAATCTAAATTCTTAAAATTAGGATAGTTGTTCATTTAAAGTATGTTACAAAGATGAGTGGTAGTGCACAGTGAATATTCTGTTATGCTTCATTTTCCATTAATTTTATCATATTAGGTTCCTATCTTAGATGAGAGCAGTTAAACACATTGTGTGATTGGAAGCTTTCACAGTATTAAATGGTTTTACCTTTAATGTTTTATGTGAAATTACTGTGTCTTTCCAGTAATTGGGTTGTTCCTAGCTCTAGGGAAGAAGTTTGAGATGGTCATTAGAGGCCTTTTCACAGGGTTGAGATTCTTAATTTAATAATATATTTTAAAGGAGTTGGGGAGGATGGGGTTTGTCATGTTTCTATGCAGACAATGGCTGGACTCTGCTGAGAGCTAAAATCAAGCGTAGAACTTTTAGCTTTTCAGTAATATAAATTGGAAACCTGCTTTGGAGTCAGGTAAGAATACCATTTTAAGGCTAAACATTACAGCAGTTGTCTATGATTATATTTTAAAAAACCCCTAAAACCAAGCATAAAAATCCTTTATGTTAAAATCTGCTCAATTCTATAACTGCAAACTCATGAACTATTTTTCTTTGTAAGCAAACGGTTGTGTAAAGAGTTATTGTTATTTCGGCACAATAGTTATAGGGAGATAGTGTTATCTATTTGAACACGAGAGAGCTTTCACTGCTTGTAAGGCTGATGTATTTAAAAATTCTGTATTGGAAAAGCTGATAACATACCTGTATTACCTGTTCGCTGAGCACTTATCCTTCTATTTCTTTCTACAGTCTGAGTGATACTTTATTGTTAAATGTAACTAGACATTGTATTAAAAAAAGAAAGGGGAGAAGAGGGAACATACTGAAGGAAACAGGTTTGTACAGTAGGAGCTAATGCCCTAGTTCAGGCATAGCTTAAAATGGCTTTTAATAAAGGTAAAATTGTCTGGAAAACGCTTAAAACATTAGAATATATATGTATAGAACTCTTGTTACGATCTTATACTGTAGCCTTTTAATAAATTATAATTATAAAAAGTTTCCATCAGCTTTCTGATGTCATGAAGTCTACAGTTTAATAGTCAGATATGGAAAAATATCATAGGACACTGACTCTGTTCTTTGCCAATAAAGGATTGTCCCTATGATATATTTCCTTATAGTTTGGCTAGTCGTCTTTCAGATACGTCAGGCAGGTGCTTACCAGAATGTCTTATTTAATCTCCATTAGTAAAGTTAATTGAAATTAGTTGACTTATTTTGTTACAAGAAACAGAGATTTGGACTGCCACATAGGTGGTGATTTCACAGCTTGTGAAGCTAGAAACTGGACTTGGGGAGAGCCTCCCCTGCTGTCCAGCTTCCTGTCCCTGGTTTTGGGAAAAGGTAAGGAGCAACAGAGCAAACCCCCAGCCTGTTTCTCAAAATGAGCAGTCCCTGCTCTGGAAGATCTTTTTCCCGGAGGGTGGATTTTTCCTCCTGGGAGAAATTGAATGAATGAATGCAAGTATGCCTGGAGTTTCTACCGGGAAAGTAGTAATTCTTCTCTACATAGGTGCCAACACAGAACTGAACAGTTAAGTTCAGGATGGGCAAAACTATCTCTAATGGTTGTTTACAGATGTTAAAAAAAAAACCCCAAATGGCACTTTACTCGAGCCCAGCACATGTCCAGAAGTGGTATCATGTTAGTTGGACCAGACTTGCCCAACATCTATATAGGTTGGACGCTTTAGGGGGCTTTTTTGGTGCTTTTATCCAATAGCTGATTGAATCGGCTTTAAATAAAATTCCCAAAAAGACCTGCTTAAGTGCCTGATCTATAAGATGCTGTGATGTCCAGTCGAACTAATGTGCTGCTTTTTCCAGTAAAGTGTGTATTTTTGTTTGTTTGTTTTTAACATCTGAAAGTGGCCCGAATGCCCTTCCTAGCCCTTTTCCTTATATTCACCTTTTGCGATGTGAACACTGTGGGCCTCGATAGCAGTGGGGCCTGCAAGAATACTGTTATTTACTTGCTCCCTCACCCAACATTATTAAGGTTAGTTTTAATTCAACAAAAAAGACATCAAGAGTAAAAGGGGAAAAGAGAGTATTTCTTTAGTTTTTTGCTTCAAAGTTCGTTCCTCTCCTGGTATATTCACTTCTCTCACTACAGATAAGTAATCATAGTGAGGTTTGATCATCTTCTAACCTTGATCCCAGATCCTATCCAGATTCAAGTTAACTCGTAGTCCCCCAGCATCCCAGGATGCTTTGCACCTTCCCTGTCCTCCCTGCTTCCCTGGGGTAGGGTGGGCAGGCTAGCCTTGGTCTAAGGAGCCTGCTCCAGCCTTCTGGCCTGGGCCACTACAGGCACATGGCTGCTTTTCCAGAATCAAAAGTGAATGTCTGTTCACTTTCTTATTGGTTCAATCTATGCAGCTTAGACTAACGTGTAAAGATTTGATCAGTTCAGCCTCAGGCCTTTTGACTCTCTGTACTAAGCCAAGGTGATGAGCTGAAGAAAATACAGACTGAAAATCAGTTCTAAAAACTGCTAACAAAATTAGGCAGACAAGGTTTTTTAGGTGAATCTGATATCTTTTATTAGACCAACTTAAATAGTTGGAGAAAAAATATGTAGGCAAGCTTTTGGGTTTAAAAACCCTTTGTCAGGCTGAGGAAGTTTCTGCAGTTGGTGTGTGCTCTTCCTGGATGGAATGAAAAGTAATGAACCCAGAGTCTGGGCTGGTATGCATATAAGATAGGCAGTCAGTGAGGATGCAAATTGAGAAGTCATTCTCTGGGAAATTGTTAGGTTGGGAAATAATAGTATTCACTTACCTCACAGGATTGTTGTGATGCTAAATAAAAATTGTGAAGCATTCAGATAGTAAGATGATGAGAACTATTATAAATACCTAGGGAGAAAAGTACAGGATGAGAAAGGCCTTGTCTTCACTGCAGCGATAACTGAGTGTTCACCCAAACTTGAGTCCTTTCCACATACAGCTTTTATCTCCAGTATAGTGGTCCTTTTACCTGGGTTAACTGGCCCATCAGGGAGTATGGACTTCAGCTTGCATTAGCACAGATTTTCAGCAGCTAGCAGGAAATCTGTGTAGTAACCCATTCCTTCATAGTCTGAGTGTTGTGTGGATGCATGACTGCTTTTACTCAAGCTAGGCTTACAAAAGAGCACTTCATCTGAGTGTAGCTTGAGCTAACTCTGCAGTGAAGACATAATTGTTGAGTTGTTTTTGCTTTGTGACCAATCTTTGGCATCATTTTGCTCTTTACCTGGAACTAATTGATTACTGATACTTTGAAAAGTGATTGAGACATCAGTACACAGTAGTTTTTAAAAAAAAAGCTAGTCTCTGTCATTATTGATATGTTTTATTTACAGACTGTGCTTGAAAGACTAAAAGAAGTACCCAGGTTCAGAAAACGCCAAAGGTTTGAATCTTCTGGTGCTTGATGCTATTTTAGTGAAACAACATCTTGTAACTATCTCTAGTGATTTAAAGTTGTCTGCATTCTCAGCCGCTTAATTTTGAAATGGATATTAATACCGCCAGTCACTGCAATCTTGGCATGGGTTCCAGTTTATGGTCTAGCTTTGTGTAAATTGCCAAGCATTTGAGGCTGCAGCTTTCCATAGTGAAAGCAGGCAGCACCAGAATAACTTCTGTTAGTGTAAACTGTAGTATTTACAGGTTTCCCGTGCTTTATGCGGGTTATGTATATGCGAATTTGCTCTTATGCGATGACCCTTTTTATACCAAAAGTTTGTTATATGTGAGGTAGATTCACTCTTATGCAATTGGTGTGGTGGAAGCCCACAGTCAGCTGTTTTGTGTGGTGCATTGTGGGAGGGATGTGCACCAAAATATGTGGAACCTGTGTGGATCTGCACTCCTTTTTCGTTGTCTGCAACATCTATTTCTGTAGTTGCCATCCCCATTATGGTAATATTCACCACCACCCTGTGCTTGTGTGTACTGTCTGCTGTTGGTGAGTACCAAAATTGTCTTGTAAAAGTGGTAGAAATGGGTCTGGGGGTCAGCAGAGTCAAAGTCTTGGAATGTATCCCTATTTGTTACATTATAAAGTGAATGTGAATTCGAGTTATGTGCCATTTTCCAGGGCATGTACAGCATAAAGTGAGGGGAACCTGTAGTGCATGAAGTAGCAAGAACCAATATTCCTTGTCTTAACATTGAATGTGAACTCGCCCTTTTTTTTATATTGCAGTGTGCAAGCCATGCCAAAATATTAGGTATAAGATAATTAAGAACTTAAATGACGCTGCTGTTTTGCTTTTCCATGTTTGTAAGAAGCAAGGAAACATTTGTAAACATAAATCTAGATACTTTTTCTTCACTCCTTTAATTTCTTTTTGGAGTGTATGTCTGGGCCTTTTTGAGCTTTTTTCCTGTTCTCCATTTAAGGTGTAACATGGTTATTATTGGGTTTTTTTGTTGTGTTTTTGTTTTTTCTGATCAAGAAGTGTTTGCTTCTGCAGTGCTCCTAAAACTACCATGAATTGGCCATCAAACAGTCAAGGCTCTGTCTTCCTGGCCTGAGCAGGGAGGATTCACCATCTAATTTTTAAACTGTTTTGCTATTTCATGTAATGCTCTACTGTTAATGTTACCTTGCAATGCAAATCTTTTGAACAGGTTAAGGTAATCTTTAAAAATCCTCCTGATCAGCCAGTCTCCAGGGTGTATTTAACTGAACGTGGCATGGAACAGGTGACTGGAAGTGTAAAAACACAAAAATGTTCAGCAGTTTAAGATATTCTCCATAAGTCAGTATTTAGGATGGTCTGTTTAGGTCTTTTCTCTTTGCTTTAAAGTAATACTTTTTTTACTGAAGATCCTCCTGAAACAAATACACTTAAATATAAATTTTGACACCCCCTCACTCCCCCCCCCACAAAAAAAAAACAGTTAAAAATAAAAATAAAAATGGGAAATGAGGGTTTATTACAATTCATTATTTTCTGTTGAGCCAGAACATGGATAACAGAATGCTGTGCTGCTGCATTTAGAGAATCTTAATTTTTTTCAGGCGTCTCATGAGACTTGCATCAGATACCATTATCAATAGTTGAATGAAAGCTTGCATGTCTACTACAGATATACTAATATAGATTACTTTTGTCACCTAACTCTCTCTTCATTAACATTTATAGAGATATGAGCTTCTCTCTGGAGCTTCCCTTGAGGAGATCTTTCCACAAAAGAACCCAGAGAAAAGCATCTACCCTGAAAGAGGGAACAGTTTTTATCAGACTTTTCTTTTTTGAATAAAATCTCACAAATTCAAGGGAAGTTATTTGAACCAAAACCACATACTTTAATTTTTTTCACCCAACAGGGAATACAAGAGAAAGATGTACTGTAAAAAAACCCAAAAAACATTTAATGTGGAGGAACTCACGTTAGAGGAAAACAAACCTATCTTTTTCCTTTGCTGTTGCTTCCTTTGTCCCCACTTCTTTTCACCCATGCCATTATAAAGGAAGATAGATGTAAGAGTAAATTGGGATGCTAGTTTTATAATTGCGCTTGGCAACAACCATTGTATAATACAAGCATGTACCAATTTGACTCTTTATGGTTATTTGCTGACCTGTATTTTGATTTTACATCTCTTTTTGGCACAACTGTACTATCAGCAGCCATATTGTTTGGCATTCATCTTTGGCAAATGTAAATTTCATTCTGACCATCCTTATAAGGAACAGAATAATTAATTTTTAGCTATATCAACACAAGTCCTTTTTCCTACCTTTCCCCCTCCCTTAACAGGTAGACTCTGTACTTTGGATTGAATAGACATGAGAAGAGAAAATGTTTATTAAAAACTAGTGGGATTGACTTCCTTTGCTATTACTGCAAACATGACTCATGCTTTAAGGATTTTCAGTTGTATTGCTTTAAGTAACTTAAGTTTCTATTTTAATTATTTTTATAACGTATGTTTGCTGTAGTATAAAGGGAACTTCAAAAGTAATGCAATATGAAAAGCAATCACTGCATGTTAATTTGTTATAATTTGTTCTAACATGGACAAGACCTACATTACTATCAAATTAATTTTAGGTTACAAACAATAGTTGCAATTCCAGGAATGTTTCTGTTTCCTAGTCTGCCACACAGATCATGAATAGTCATGTTCAATATTATGCATTTATGAACTGCAAAATGAATTACTGAAGATGTCTATAAAGAGTGTGCAGATAAGTGTGTATGTGTGTAAAATGTATAACTAGGGAGCTATTCTAATCGTGATTGCATGGGTTTTGCAGAAATCATGAAATCAGGTGATTTCTGTGAAATCCATGGGAAAAATAAAATGCTGGCCTCCCCAGTGGGAGCCAGCAGTCGTCCTAGCCATGCAGCTTGCCCAGGAGGAAGGGTAGAGAGAGGCTACTGACACAAAGGTGAGCAGGCAAGGTGGTGGCTGCCCCTGCCCCTCACCACTGATTGGCTGAGAGGGCTGCCTGTTTGGCCTCACCCCTGTCCACAATCAGTGGCTAGGGGCTGGGCCCATGACAGACAACCTTCTCAACCAGTCAGCAGCAAGGGGCAGGGCCATATGATGGATAGCCTTCTCCACCAATCAGTGATGGGGGCCAGGGGCTGATGGCTAATCAGGAGCATGGGGGCACTGTGGCTCTGATAAGCCCTTGAAAAAGGCAGTTGGCTCTGATCTGCCTGTGAAACCAGCCATCTGCCTCCTTGAGCTAGGTAGACCCCTATATAATATATCATATTTGTAGTGACTTGGAGACCTGTCTTGTTTACTTTGATAAATGCTAAAATACATAATTTTCTCAAAGTATGCTGTATGCGTACTTTAAAACAAATAAAGCTTCCAGAGCAAGGTTTGATAACCCATGACATGTGGGCTGGATCATTAGTGTTACTCGCGTCTTCCTTGCAGCTAAAGTTTTAGCCCTGTCATACCCACTGCCAAATTTGGCAGCAGCTTTTGGCTGAGTAACAGCTGTGACAGGGTTAAAATTTTAGCTCCAATTAATGAGTGACGCTGAGGAGTGGGCTGTGAACCCCTTGCATGCCCAGGATGGAGCCAGCTACTGGCAGCTTTTCCAATGTCCCCATGATTCCAGTCCAGCATGGAAATCAGCTTCCTCGTTTAAAACATGCACTCCAATTTTAGAGGACTAATTTTTGGGGAAAAGTGCATGTGGTATACAGGTGAGTAGGGTAAACTGTCTCAGTTCCACTTCTGTAACATGCCAGTAATACTTCCCTTACAGAGGTGTTATGAGATGGTCTGGTTCTACAGCCAGATAAAGGCATAGGTAGATTTGTGAATCCATAACTCAGCTTAATGTGATTGATGATTTAAGACTGATCTTTGAAACTGCCTCATAAAGTGTGAGCACATAGGGAAGGAAGGGTTTTATTTCCTTTTTGTGACTGATAAAGGTTGAAAAGCTTGTTTTAGTATTTTTACATTACATTAAAATTTCAGGAATAGATAGTTTTGTTCTTAGAATGGAGAGGTTCCCTTTTTGATGAGCTCTCTAGAGAATCAGACAACCAGAATGGTAGTTTTTTTCACTTCTTAATTGAAGAAATGAGGGATTCATTCTCTATAAAACGATCCTTTCTTGGGTTAAATAGATGTTAACAAAAATAAATAGGAAGCAAAAGCATTATTGAAAGTCCATTCCCCTCTCATTTGCTCAGGTTTTACTTTTTTGGCACTTGTGGTGTCAGCCCCACCCAGTTTCCAGTTTTTACAGAGGCTACCTACAGACATCAGTTTTTACTGGAAGAAATCTCTTCCAGTAGAAAAGTAGCCTGAGCTGAACCGTACAGATTTTCCTTCAGCTTCATGGCTGGACAGCTTCACAATCAAGCTGTCCAGGCTAGGGACACTGGAGGGCTGCTCCCTGGATCACCCCTGCCCATAGGGGAGCCCATTAATTGACAGCCTGTTTTCTCCCTTGCCTGGGAAGGGGAAAGGATTTCACCTGGCAGGTGGAAGCTATTGAAAAGCAGCTTCTGCCACAGACAACTATGGAGGGTTCCTACCTTGAGAGAATTCATTTCCATTCTGCATATGTGCTGATTGGCAAGATACAGGTATTCCCCTGTGGTGGGAACCATCCTGTTTCTTCAGCGCAGAACAGCCCCTGCTCCTTGTGCTCCTTCTGGGTTAACTGAAAGAGTACAGGGAGAGTTTGGGGGAACACTCAGGTGCAGCACCAAGACTCTGGTAGCCTTGCAGCATGAGCACAACAGCCTGCCTTGCCCAGTGCTATTTCAGGGGCATGGTAACTTGCCTTGCCTCACACTGCTCTGAGTCACCTCGGTGGCAAAGGGAAGCTGGAGGAGCCAGAAACTAGGAGCCAGGCTTGGGGAAAGCCTCTTCATGTTCAGCTTTCGGCCCTTCCAGTTTCCTCTTGTTCTCTGACCTCTCAGCCATTCAGCTGAATGACAGGGGTGGTGATAGTTTAAAAGCTGGAGCTCCCAGGAATTGGGCATCTGACAACTTCCCCATCTCAGTTTCCTGCTCCTGCTGGCTTCTTGCTGTCCGTCCCACTGCCCAGCTTAGCAGCAGGTCAGCAATTTCAGAGCTAGCATCTGGCAGTGGTGAGACTAGGAAAGTCTTCTTGACCTGGCTTCCAGCTTGCTGCTCTGCCAGCCAGCAGGGTGACAGGGCAGCAACTTAAAAGCCAAAAGCAGGAAGTGGGGTTTGGATCCTTGAGCCCTCATTCCAGCTGCTGGCTTTTAAATTGCTGCCCCACTGCTAAGTGGGACAGCAAGGGGGACCTAGCAGGAGCTGGGATCTGGGTAAGAGAGACATTGCCAGCACCACACTCCTACCTGCCAGCTTTTAAATTGCTGCATTACCATGCAGCTAGGCAGTAGGGGAAGTAGGGGGAAGCCAGAGGGAGCCCCCTGCCTCATCCTGACCCCAGGCACTGCCTAGTTTGGGGAAGAGGTGGGGGGTGATGGCTGCTGCTCCCATCACCTCTGGTCTATGGGAAGGTAGGAAGAGCTGCTCCCAACACTTTCTCAAGATTGAGGTGACCCCAGTCTTGGATTGACAGAGAGCCTTTCTCCAGCTCCACTCCTTCTGACCACATGAGGAGTTAAGGGTTGGAAGGCTGCCCCAAGGACCCAGAGTGGGTCTAATCTGCTGCAGATTTGCCTGCAGTCAATCAGTTGTGGCCCTTCTAGCACTGGTGGTGCCCTAGGGCTGTGTTTGCGGCTTCCATCTGCCACCCTAGGCACACCCGTACCTCACAGATGGTATATGGTATCACTTTAGAGGAGCCACCCAGCCCCACCTCCAATGCTTGGCCCTCTCAGGCCTCAAAAACTTTGTTAGGGCTTCAGCCTTCCCAGCTTTGGCCCCTTTTCTCTGGCTGTGCCCCTCAGCCAAGGTCCACTGTGCCCAGACCTTGGCTTCTGGGCCCCTGGCTCTGGTCTTGCCCCTCTTGGGCTCTGGGTTCCCTGGCCCTGGTTTTGCCCCTGTTGGGCTCTGGCTGTCTCAGTCTCTCAGCCTCAGATCACCTCTCTTGCCCTTTTCTGGATCGGGCTTTGGCCATCTTACCTTAGCTACCTTGTAATAGTGATGTCTCATTGGACAATAGTTGTTGCTCTGGAAGTTTGAAGTATAGGACTGTTGAATGGGTCCTTACCTCATTTACTTGCAATGTGGGAGTGGATGAATTAATAGGATGACCATATGTCTTGGGCAAACTTGGATACTCACAGTTTCCAAAGCCTGGTCCCGGCTGGTTGGCCAAAAGTCCTGAAGCAGAGTCCAGTGAAGATGCAGAACAGCATGGGCTGCTGGGCAGGCACTGTTGTTATTGGACAGGAGCAAGGTGGGCAGACTGTAGTGGGGTGGCACCTACTTAGAAAATACTTGGACTTCCCAAGTCATTGAAAACTGAACAAAACAGAACCCAACCCCCCCCCCCCCCATTTTTTTCATCACAACTTAGGAAGACTGTATTGAACAATAATAATAAAGATCCTTGAAGGGAATAATAAATATCTGTTCTCTGGTTACTATACTAAGCTCTATGAGGCCTCTGTCTTTGGGCTTATTCAGTAAGTGAAACTTATGGGATAATCCTCAATTTGAGGTATCCTTTATTGTAGCTATTGCAAACACCAGGAGAATAAACTAATTGCAGGTTTTTGTGCCTGAACCCTTTCTTATTGTTTATCACCACAAAGATAGAGCAGTCCTTTTTCCACATCCAAAAACTCTCTACATAGAATAGACAGTACTTCTCTCTCTGCTTCATTCTCATTTGAAGGAAGCTGAGCTATGCATTTTGGATGCTAGGAGAGCATTAGCTTTTTATTTTAATAGATTTGAGGCATACTGGGATTCATCCCACTCCCCGCCAGGGCCTTGCAGCAGCCCATTCCAGCCTTGGGCCCGAAGCCCCGCATGCTGCCCAGTTAGACAAGAGCCCCAGCCCTGCCCAACTCCTTTCCTCCCTCTCTGTGGGGGCCTCAATCCCTGCTGGAGGGGGCCTCCCCCACTGCCAGAATTACCTGCAGGAGCTGTTCTCAAGGCTGCTTGGCAGCCATATGCATATACATTGAGTGGGCAATTATTTCGGCTGGAGGGCTTCTCAATGAGTTTTGGTGAGCTGTTGAGGGCCACATGGGTAACCCTGCCCCTTGACAGGTCCCCTGCCCTCTGGTTACCATCTTGGGACCAGAAGTCTTAGCCCCTAACCTCTGACCTTTGCCACCAGAAGTCTCTCCCCTTGCCCACAAGCTGAAGTGTTGCGTATCAGAAATCAGATCAGTATTGGCCAGTATGCCTCCTTCAAAATTGGCTATTGGTATTGGCCCCCAAAATTTCTCTGTTGGTGCACCCCTACTTAGAAGGCACTCAGCTGCTTCTCTGGCTTGCCTTAGACACATCTCAAAAGTAAAAATCTGTAGAGTGGCCTGTTGGAGCTCTATAAATAGTTTCTCAAAAAGTTATTTCTTAGATCTAGCATTTAGATCACATGCAGGAATATATCCTGTATCTAACTTAGCTGCCTCATTCCACTGTCTGGAAGGACAAGTATTGTTTGCCAAATTCCCACAGTAGGAATGTGCAGAAGGGCACGTGTCTACAACCAGAGTTCTTTGAAACTACCTTTACTTATGTACATTCCCACCTACATTTCCTACTTTCTTGGCACCCTGACTTCAACTTTGGACTGACTAGGCAGCGGAAGGAAATAAGGTAGTAAATGCTACATGTCGGCTGACCTCTGAATGTTTAGATCCAGGAAGGGAGGGAACAAGAACATTCCAATGAGTATTACTAGCAGGTTTCATCAGTCCACGCTATAACCAACTGTGTGAATTTGCAGAAAACAGCAAGAACCATGATTATAGTCGAGAACCTTTATTTTGTTGCATGTCTTCCCTGCCTTATTATCTGGCAGTTAAAGTGTGGGAAGATGGTTTGGGTTTTATTAAAAATTTAGAAATTGAGTAAATGTAGGCACAAGTTCCTTTTGCATATTGTTGGTAATGTAAACATAGCTTCATTTCTGTGCAAATGGTATTTGTATAGGCCCTATTTATTTTTTGGATAGCGTTACATTTAAACTTGAGAGAATTTTTTGGAGTAAGTTATTAGATATGGGGAACTGGCATTACTGTATGGTTGTATAGCATGTAATATAGTCATGATCCTAGCTACCTCAGTTTCCTAGAAACTATTGCAATACAAATAACTACTTCTGAATAGAAAACAAAACTAAAATAGCTTTTCATTCAGTTCGTAGATTAGAAAGTTAAAAAAGTTCCAGAGGTTAAAAAGTCTAAGTTAATTGTGAAAGCACCTTATTTTCTGGATTTATTTCATATGCACACGTTAGTCACTGTTCTCTATGAGCTCCATCATTTAATTTTTATGTATAAAATAATAATTTAAATTGCAGCAATTTCAATTATAACAATTTAAATAATATCCTATAAATATTATAATAAATATACGTTAATAATTTTAATTATAATTTAAATTTTTGTTTTTAAATTTTAAATTTTAAAATGTTATGTTTGTCATTTTAATTATAATTTAAATTTTTATGTATAAAAATAATTATGAAAAGGGTCATGTAGCAACAAAACCATTTTCTCAGGTGATCTTTTTCTTCCCTGGTACCACAACTAATTGATTTCAAAGCCTGCAAGTTTTCCCTAGGAGCAGATAACTCAGATTTCTCAAGGATGTATGGTTCTCTTTCTCTCTCTCTCTCTCTCTCTCTCTCTCTTTCACATTTCAGTGATAATTTTCATTTTACTTTTCAACAAGTTAGCCAGATCCAGTTCTTATGTCGTAGTACTGTACCATCTTTTCATACATTGTTTCCTTGGCAAGTCCCATGTCATGGAGCAGAGAATGCAGGACAGCTGAGTATTCCAGGCACGAAGCATCTGTTCCTGAGAATAAAACTACTGAATGTGACTGGCAAGGACTGCTTGGGGCAGCATATGTTAGTGGATAATATATGACCTTTTTGTCCTCAGCAACTTGACAGACTACACTAATTTAAAAAAAAAAAATGTATATGAAATAATAGCCAACAGAATTTTTAGGTTTACAACACTGCCTTTTATTCACATCATAGTAAATGCTAAAATGTAGCATGACCATTGTAGAAATATACCTATTGATTCATAGTATACTGAACACTAATATATATAAGGTTTGATAGCACAACCTATTATTTAAGGCTACCCAAAAACCTCTCTTTATTAGAACCTGTTTCTGCTACTTATAGCTTTGCCAAACTATAACTATTTATGTTAAAATTTTCTATGTGAGGTATCCATCTCTGGCTGGATTTCTTCGATATTTTGGCCAAAATGATTTTACCTTTGCAGCAAATAAAACTAGTGAAAAATACATTGTTGTGCCCACTTTAATGAATGCTGGCCCCAGCTGTCTTTCCAGCGTGGTGCAGGGGTCTCGACCTGGTGATGTTCTGAGATTCCCCTCCAGCCTTACAATCTATGAATCTGGCAGCCCTTTCATAGAAGAATTTTAGTAGCTACATATTTTAGAGCTTGGACTTGAAATTTGGTAGGGAAGTGTACTTTTGTGAAGGTTGTTCTTTCTTCTTTCCCCTAAAATCTGTCAAACTTTGGCCAAGATAATAACTTTTGAAAAATTACAGCTTACACATATTCAGTATACGATATAGTTTTTAGCAGCTAAATTTTCCATGTTCAATCCATAGTGAGCATAACTCCGCTTAGGGCCAAGCAGAATGTTTTCCCTGCATTCTCTGAATTTCACCTCTGGGCCATTGCAGATTATTCCATGTCAAGCAACTGCATTTAGAGCAAAGTAATTTATCTGTTCTGTGCTGGGCCCAGATAGCATTGAGGAGGATGCAACCTGATTCAGATGGAGGCAACAAGAGTCAAATGAAGGCTAAAGTAGAAGAGGGAGGCTGGTTGAGGACAAAAGGTGGGACTGAGACTGGACAGGCTGTGATGATATGGGTTGGTGTTGGAAGTGGCTGGACAAAGCAATTGGGAAGAAGTGAAACTATAAAGGGGAAGGAGAAGTCATAAGATTGGTGAGACTACAGCTTGCTGGGCAAGGAGACTGGAACTGGGATGCAAAGCACAAGGAGTACACACTGGGAATGGTTAAATGAGATGAATGAGACTGGGATCAAAGAACCAGTGATGGGGAAAAAAATAGGTTTGAGATGGGACAGGTTGGTTAGAAGTGGCCAGGCTTGGTTGGAGAATAGGCAGAAGAGTCCACACCTACTGAGAGATGCTTTCTTCTAGAGCCTGAAATGAAATCCAGGATTCTTAGCTCTTACTGTTTCTCTACTGCCAACAAATTCCTGTAAAACCTACTTGTTAAGAATCTTTCATCCTCTCTAGAGCAGAGGTGGGCAAAACACAACCCACAGGTCAGATCCAGCCTGCCAACTGACTGGATCTGGCCCATGTCTGCTCCCACAGTACTCCACATGGGGTGTGGGATACAAGTTTGTAGTATTTTCTCTTACTTTTTCAGTATAAATCATATAATCAAATGTTATATAGGAAGATGTTTTTCTGTGGCAGAGGAGTAAATCTTAAATGTATTTGGTAATTTTCAATCTTTATTTCCTACAATTAATTTGTAACTTAACTTTTTTTTTTAAATTGAAGTTCAAAATATTTTATCATAGTTTCATCGTTGATAGGGTTGGAAGGGACCTGAGCAGATCATCAAGTCTGACTCCCTGCCATGGTGGGAAAGAGTACTGGGGTCAAAGGACCCCAGCAAGGTGTTCATCTAACCTCCTCTTAAAGACCCCCAGGGTAGGAGCCAGCACCACTTTGCTTGGAAGTTGGTTCCAGATCCTAGCTGCCCTGACAGTGAAGTAGAGCCTCCTGATGTCTAATTTGAATTTACCCTCTGCCAGCTTGTGACCATTATTCCTAGTCATTCCTGGTAGTGCTCAGGGGAACAGGGACTCCCCCAATGCCTGCTGGTCCCCCCTGACTAGTTTGTAACAGGCCACTGAATCAACCCCTCAGCCTTTTCTTGTGGAGGCTGAACAGGTTCAGGTCCCTTAGCTTCTCCTTGTAGGGCCTGCCCTGCTGGCCCCTAATCATGCAAATGGCCTTCCTCTGGAGCCTCTCCATGTTGTCCACATCCCTTCTGAAGTGCAGCGCCCAGAACTAGATGCAGTACTGCAACTGCAGCCTGACCAGTGTCACATTGGGGATGGAGGATCACCTCCATGGACCTGCTTGAGATGCATCTGTGGATGCATGACAGGGTATGGTTAGCCTTCCTAACTGCGTCCCCACACTGTTGGCCCATGTTCATTTTGGCATCAACGATGAATCCAAGATCCTTTTCTGCCTCTGCACAGACGAGAAGGGAGTTCCCCAGCCTGTAGGTATGGTGCTGGTTCTTCCTCCCCAGGTGCAG
>NW_017728949.1:3498274-3502851 GCF_001723895.1 Crocodylus porosus
GACCTGCTGCTAATGAACCTGTGTTGGTTGCCCCTAAGCATAATCTCCCCTGCTGGCCCTTCGTGGACATGCGCCAGGATAATTTTCTCAAAAAGCTTACCCTGAATAGAGGTAAGACTAACTGGCCTCTAGTTTCCCGGGTCCTCCTTCCTTCCTTTTTAAAAATGGGAACCACATTGGCCCTCTTCCAGTCTTCTGGCACCACACCAAACCACCATGAGTGCTCATAAAGCTGTGCCAGGGGTCCCACATTGACCTCAGCACTCTGGAGTGGAGTTCATCAGGACCAGCTGATTTAAATATGTCCCGTCCCTCCAGAAGTTCCCTGACTAGGTCCTCACTGACCCTAGGCCTGGGTGTGTGAAATTGTTAAATAGGTTAGCTTTGTCATCTGGTGTGATGACCAGATTTCCTAGTGTGTTTTGCCAGAGGTTCCACGTTACCCAGAACCTTCTTTTTGCCCCCTATGTATTTAAAGAAGGACTTCTTGTTGTCCTTGATCTGGGTAGCTAATCCCAGTTCTATCTCTGCCTTGGCCTTCCTGACCACCCCCCTGCAGTCCTGAGCAACCGAGGTATATTCCTCCCTGGTGATGGCCCCTCCCTTCCATTGGGTGTACACCTCCCTTTTAGCTAGGAGACGTTCCCATATGCTTTTGGTGAGGCATGGGGGCTTTTGTGCCCTCTTGCCCCATTTGATCCATGTTGGGATTACCTCCCTTTGGGCTTGGAGGATCGTCTCCTTAAGGAACGACCGCTCTTCCTGGACACCTGACTCCCCTCCCCTCCGGGACCTCAGTGCCTCCCCAACTATTCTCCTTACCTCATTGAAGTCTGCCCTCCTGAAGTCCAGGGCTGCTGCCTTGCTGCAGGGCTTTACCACCTTGTGCTGGATGGTGAATTCTAGCAGGCAATCATCACTGTCGCCCAGGTGGTCGAGCACCCTCAGCCCCTCACCAGGTCGTCACCTGTGGCCAGTACCAGCTCCAACAAGGCATCTCCCCTGGTGGGATTGTGGACCTCCTGGGTTAGATGAAGATCCTGCATTTGGGCTAGGAACCTATGTGAGCAGTCAGACCTGGCTGACTGCTCTTTCCAGTATGTGTCTGGAAAGTTCAGGTCACCCATGGTGACCACGTCCTTTGACCTAACTGCCTCTGTGAGCTGAATTAAGAATTCCTGGTCTAGCTCTTCCCCTTGGTTGGGTGGTGAACCCCACTGTTAAGTCCCTTGCCCCTCGACTCCCTCGTATTCTAACCCAGAGGCCTTCAGTGTGCCCCTTCTCTGACCTTGTGCTACTCATTGAGGATGTGCATTCTTCCTTGACATAGAGCGCCACACCCCCACCTCTCCTCCCTGTCCTATCCCTCCTGTACAGCTTATAGCCCTTGATATTCATCGCCCAGTCATATGTTGGGTCCCACCATGTTTCAGTGAGCCCCACTATGTCTGAGTTGGTGTCAGCTAGCAGGAGGGTAAATTCCTCCTGCTTGTTCCCCATACTATGAGAGTTCATGTAGAGGCATTTGAGGCCTCCTGAAGAGGTGTGTGCTGGCCCCCTAATCTTAGTACTGCCCAGGCCCCTGTTGCTTACCTGGGTATTTGTTCTGTTCATCTTTGGTCTAGGCTGGGCTGTTCTTGTGGGTGACGCTTGGTTTAGTGGTCCAAGGCTTCCTCTGCCTTCATCTTCCCCTTCCCAAAAGATGGCTTGTCAAGTTAACATTGCTTCGTCTTATAAGTAATTATTCACAGAAATTAAGGAACTGGGATTGCATTTGTATATGTAGCTGTGCAGTCAAAATTCTTACTGGAAAATTAACATTGTTAAGGAGTATAATAGGTAGTATTCACCTCGCCGTGCTTCAGTTTATGCATCAGTTTTCTTCTGCATCAGCACCAGCAAAGTCCTTCTTTAAAATCACTGTTCACAGCAAGTGGATGGATGTTTTTAAAAATGTATTCTTTAAAAACTAGAGCTAATTTAGATACTTTGCACTTTTTGCAATTATATATAGATCCTTATTAAATATATTTGTTTTCTTAGGAAACATGGATTTTAACTTAATAGAATGGCCTGTGCCTTTATGAAGAAAATATAAACAGAAAAATACAGGAGTTGTGTGAGAAACGTTTGATTTTGTAGTTATTTAAATATGAGTTTGTGAATTAATTTTTTTTTGGTTAAAGAAAATGTATCTTAGTATGGAAGGCTAATGATGATGATCTAAAATCAAAAGATAACTGGCAGAGGATCATAGCTATTAATTTTCACTCTCTCTGCTACTGAATTCGTAATTTTCCCTACTGGGAATCCCACAACGGAGAATTATACATGTGCTGCTGTTCTCATCTGCATTCACTGTTTCCCCTGAAGCATTGGTCAGAATCATGCTGTTACGCTTTGGTTAATGCTCATACTGGAATATATGTTGTGTGAAAGAGCAGGGATAGGTGTGATTCTGGAATAGAAGGAATAGGTCTTAATGGAACAGGTTTACAAAAGGGAGACACAGAAGACAAAACATAATCAGTGGGTGGTGCACATATAGTATTAACTGGGATGATAGATGAGTGTCTGCCAGGACTACCTGGTGCTGAAAGCTTCTGGAAATAATTCAGTGATCATGCACCTGGTCCCTGGTGAAACCATCTGGGAAGTGCATCATGTAGGCTAGAGAAGCATCACAACAGATATAAAGTGTGCTCTGAAATATTATCTGTGTTGTACCAGCACATTTCAGAAATATTTACATTATTTTTGAAGCATTCAGTGAAATTTTCTTCTGTTCTACTTGTATTAACCTTTGGGTAAACATTAGCTCTGCAGAATTATATATTAAAGAATGGATGTTTATATGCTAAGAACAAAATAGTGTGGGATGTTAGTTTTTGGAAGACCCTAAATCACCCCTTGTATGCTAAACCTTAAACTGAAGTTTACAAAGCCATTTATATCTAAACTTGGAAAATAATTTTCCTTTTTTTTTTTCCTTGACTTTTAAGCGGCCCAGAGTGAGGAGCGGTTATGTGCATTTAAAGACCCATATCAACAGGACCATGGAATCAGTGAGAGTCGGATCTCTCAGGAAAATGGCACTATTTTGTGTGTGAAAGGCAGCACTTGCTATGGACTTTGGGAAAAAACACGAGAAGGAGATATACATCTTGTAAAGCAAGGTGAGAAACATTTCACTAAGGTGTAGTGGTTTCTATAATCTCTCAGTCTTTAGCTAGTAGTAATCTGTTGCTTAGAAGATGTTAAATGCTGTAGCTAGGCCCTTTGCATGTACCATAAAATTACATTACTCTTGTTTTACCATCTGAAATTTACTATAAAACAATTATAAGAAGAGAGGGTTTCTTTTGAAAAAGGGTTTTGGAAAAGACTAGAGAACAAACACATTTTTATTGTACAGTTCAAGGAAAATTAACCACAAAACACCTTATGCAGCATATCAAAATGAAAAATGTTTTTCTGAGTATATTGCATGACATCTGCTAATATGATGATAAATCTGATAAAGAATAAACTAAACTTCTTATTTAAGATGAATTTTTATATAAACTAGCCAAGTTGGACTATTCAGGAAATTACAGAAGAATGTAACAGATGTCACAAGACTATATACAAATCCCAGTATCCTGCACCCATCTCTACCTCCAAACCTCATATTCATTCCCATGCATGTCAGTATTCAAAGCATGTCTCAAATGTTCCAATATGGAGGCAGGCAAAAAGTCTTTTTTAGCAAATACCAAAAATCTACTAGATTTCCCAGTTTAAGTATCTTTTTTGCCTTCTCCTGACTTAATAGGACAACTTTTCCATTATTAAAACTTCACAAACCTTTTTAAAACCAGTCAGTGATTGTAAGGGGTGTCACTTTTCTCTTGAAGGCTGTGTAACTGTAATTGCGGTAGCCACTAGAGCAGGGGTGGGCAAAATATGGCACATGCGTTGGATCCAACCCACTAGGCTATTCTATCGAGCCCTCCAGACCCCTCCAAAAAGCAATTATTACTGGCCCGCAGCTGCCTCTTTGGAAGCCAGCAGGAGGCATGGGCTTTCGGAGGTCGCATGTCATCGGACCAAGCAGGCTCTGTGCCTCCATCTCTGTGCGACTCCCAGCAATCCAAGTGGGAGCCCCATGTAGAGGCATGGAGTGCAATGGCACATGATTGGATAGTTGGTGAGTGGGGAGGGAAGCTCCTGCCTGCAATGCCAAGAGTTGCACATGGTGGCACAGAGCCCACCCAGCCTGATGTTGTGTGGGTGTGGGGTGTGTGTGGATGTGAGGTTTGTGCGGCATAGTTTCTAGGGTCGGAAGGGACGTGAGTAGATCATCTAGTCCGACCCCCCCCGCCATGGCAGGAAATAATACTGGGGTCAAATGACCCCAGCAAGATGTTCGTCCAACCTTCTCTTAAAAACCCCCAGGGTAGGAGCCACTGACTAGTTTATAACAGGCCACTAGATCCCCCCTCAGCCTTCTCTTGTGGAGGCTGAACAGGGTCAGGTCCCATAGCTTCTCCTCATATGGCCTGCCCTGCTGTCCCCTGATCATGCAAGTGGCCCTC
>NW_017728949.1:3505061-3506519 GCF_001723895.1 Crocodylus porosus
GGGGCCCGAGGGGGGCCCAGCAGGGAGGTGGCTGTTCTGGTCCCTACTTAGGAAGACGGAGGCAAACAAATCGTTAAACATGTTACCTTTATCGTCCAGTGTGACGACCAAATTTCCCAACGCGTCCTGCAAGGGCCCCACGTTACCCGGGATGTTCTTTTTGCCCCCTATGTATTTTAAAAAAGGACTTCTTATTGTCCTTAATCTGAGAAGCTAGTCCTAATTCCATTTTTGCCTTGGCCTTCCTAACTGCCCCCCTACAACCCCAAGTGACTGCAGAATAGTCATCCCTGGTGATGACCCCTTCTTTCCATTGGGTATACGCCTCCTTTTTAGCAAGGAGACATTCCTGGATGCTTTTAGTGAGCTATGGAGGCTTGTGTGCTCTCCTGCTCCCTTTGATCCTCGTTGGGATTACCTTCCTTTGGGCTTGGAGGATCGCCTCCTTAAGGAGCCACCACTCTCCTTGGACATCTGGCTCCCCTCCCCTCTGGGACCTCAGTGCATCCCCAGCTATCCTTCTTAGCTCGTTGAAGTTTGCCCTCCTAAAGTCTAGGGCTGCTGCCTTACTGCATGCCTTTGCCACCTTGTGCTGGATGGTAAATTCCAGCAGGCGATGATCGCTGTCGCCCAGGTGGTTGAGCACCTGCAGCCCCCTCACCAGGTCGTCACCAGTGGCCAGCATATAGGGTTGTGTGGGGGGTTTGTGGTGGGGGGGTGGGCCCGTCTCACCCCCGCTTCCTGTGGCTTGGGGCTTGCAGCAGGCAGAGCCCCCTGGCAGCACATGGCTCTGGCTGAATCCTAAAAGCTGCACATAACAGTATGGAGCTGGCCCAGTCCAGCCTGCTGGCATGTGCCTTTGGACCAGACCAGGCTGGCACCATGCCAGCACATGGGGTTCCTGGTACTGCAAGTGGGAACTGTGCACCTTTAGGCTGGGTCGGCTCTGTGCCTCCATGTGGGCCTTATAGCGCTCCAGCAGGAGGCTGCACATGGAGCCAACCCAGCCCAGCCCTGGAGCGTGTGCTCCTGGCTGCAGTGCCAGAAGCCCCGCATGGTGACAATGGAGTCTGCCTGGCCCGATAGTGTGTGGACCAGGAGCCGTGGGGAGTTGCACGCCACTGGATCAGGCAGGTTCCATGCTGGTAGCATGCAGCTTCCCGCTGGAGTGCTGGAAGCCCCACGTGGACACACAGAGCCAGCCTTTCCAGGCCCAGTGGCACGCAGCTCCAACCTGCTTTGCCAGGAGCCCCATGTTCTGGCATGGAGCCAGCCTGGTCTGGCTTGAAGGCAAGTACCAGTGGACCAGGCTGCTTCCACGCTGTGGCATGCAGCCTCTGGGACCCAGCTGGACCTGCATGCTACTGGAAGGCTCTGCCTGCCACGGGCCCCAAGCATTCTGAGGGCTTGCCACCAGCAGCAGGCGCTGTGTGGCAGGGGGACCACACCCACCCATAA
>NW_017728949.1:3506619-3521897 GCF_001723895.1 Crocodylus porosus
CCCCCCCATAGATCACATGAATCACACACACACCCAACTCGCACCTATCCACAAACAATATACAAGAGTAAGATTTTATTTTGCACTATCATGCAATCATCTCTATGTACACTATGGAAACGCGTGTAAATCGGGACAAATATATTTTTGAAATAAAATTAAAATATGTTGTAGTTAGGGTGCACCGATAGAGATTTTGGGGGCCGATGCCGATAGCCAATATTTAAGAAGGCATATTGGCTGATACTGATCCGATATCCAATACAGCTGCCATCAGCTGGTAAGTCTGGTGTGGAAGGGAAGAGCTGTAGGGGGGCAGATCAACAACCCCTGCGGTGAGGGAAGGGGCCTGCCCAGATGGGATGAGAGTGGGTTGCAGATGTGACTCGTTGGGTGGGGGCAGCTCCTGCCTCTGCTTGCACCCCAGCAGGGCAGAGGGGGCATGTGCCCTGAGATCTGCATGGTGTGGGGCAGGTGGCAGATGTAGGGTGGAGCCGGAGCCAGCACAGCACGAGGCTCATCTCATTGGAGGCTGGGCTCAGAGCGGGCTCCAGCAGTGCTGGGAGGAGGCTGCAACCACCCCAAATTTTGCTCCACTTCCAGCCCTGCCTGGCATAACCATGGCTTTTCCAGCATGTGTGGAGGCGGGGCATTCAACTGGGGCTGATGGCAACCCACTGCCTCCCAAAAGGAGTACTTCCAGTGGCAAGGGTTAGGGGGTGGGACTTCTGGTCCCAAGATAGTGATTACGGGCAGGGTACCTGTCAAGGGGCAGAGCTACCTTTGCGACCCTTGACAGCTCACCAAAAGTAATTAAGTGGCTCTGTTAGTGAAATAATTGCCCACCCCTGCACTAGCAGATGAATCATTGATTCTTAGTTTCTAGAGTCGGAAAGGACCTGTGCAGATCATGGAGCCTGACCCCCTGCCATGGCAGGAAAGAGTACTGGGGTCAAATGACCCCAGGACCAAGCCCTGTGGAACCCCACTGCCCACATCCTTCCAGGTTGAAAATGACCCATCCACCACCATTCTCTGAGTCCAGTCTTCCAGCCGGTTGGAGATCCATTTGACTGTGTGGGTGATGACACCACAGTCCCCCAGTTTCTTAATGAGAACGGGGTGAGAGACTGTGTCAAAGGCCTTCCGAAAGTCCAGGAAGACTATATCCACTGTTACCCCTGCATCTAAGGATTTGGTGATCTGGTCATAGAAGGCCACCAAGTTGGTCTGACAAGACCTGCCTCTAACGAACCTGTGTTGGTTGCCCCTAAGCATAATTTCCCCTGCTTGCCCCTCCTGGATGTGTGCCAGCGTAATTCTCTCAAAAAGCTTACCCAGGATTGAGGTAAGACTAATTGGCCAATAGTTCCCCGGGTCCTCCTTCCTCCCCTTTTTGAAGATGGGAACCACGTTGGCCCTCCTCCAGTCCTCTGGCACCACACCAGAGCACCATGAGTGCTTGAACAGCTGTGCCAGGGGTCCCGCAATGACCTCAGCCAATTCCCTCATTACTGTAGGGTGGAGATTGTCCAGAGCAGCTGATTTGAATACATCCAGTCCTTCCAGAAGTTCCCTAACTAGTTCCTCACTAACCTTTGGCCTAGGTGCGCCTCCCCTGGGATCTAAGGGGGGCCCAGAGGGGGGTGATGGCTGTTCCGGTCCCTGCTCAGGAAAATGGAGGCAAAGAAATGGTTAAATACGTTGGCTTTGTCATCTGGTGTAACAACCAAATTTCCTAGCATGTCCTGCAGGGGCCCCACATTACCTGGAACCTTCTTTTTGCCCCCTATGTATTTAAAAAAGGACTTGTTGTCCTTGATCCGGGAAGCTAGTCCCAGTTCCATCTCCTCACTGCCGTTCCTGACTGCCTCCCTGCATCCCCTAGCAACCACAGTATAATCCTCCCTGGTGACAGCCCCTCCCTTCCATTGGGTGTGCGCCTCCCTTTTAGCTAGGAGACCGTTCCCAGATGCTTTTGGTGAGCCATGGCGGCTTTTGTGCCCTCCTGCCCCCTTTGATCCGTGTTGGGATTACCTCCCTTTGGGCTTGGAGAATCATCTCCTTAAGGAACGACCACTGTGCTTGGATACCTGGCTCCCCTCCCTGCTGGGACCTCCGTGCTTCCCCAGCTATTCTCCTTAGCTCATTAAAGTTTGCCCTCCTGAAATGTAGGGCTGCTGCCTTGCTGCAGGCCTTTGCCACCTTGCGCTGGACGGTGAATTCCAGCAGGCGATGATCACTGTTGCCCAGGTGGTCGAGCACCTGCAGCCCCCTCATCAGGTCATCACCTGTGGCCAGCACCAGGTCCAACAAGGCGTTTCCCCTGATGGGGCTGTGCACTTACGTGAGTGGTCAGACCTGGCTGACTGCTCTTTCCAGCATATGTCTGGAAAGTTCAGGTCACCCCTGATGACCACGTCCTTTGACCTAACTGCCTCTGTGAGCTGAATTAAGAATTCCTGGTCTAGCTCTTCCCCTTGGTTGGCTGGTCGGTAGTAGACCCCTACCATTAAGTCTCTTTCCTCTTGACTGCCTTGTATTCTAACCTAGAGTGCTTCAGAGTGCCCCTCCTCTGCCTCTGCGCTACTTGATGAGGATGTGTATTTCTCCCTAATGTAAAGCATCACACCCCCTTTCCTCCCTGCCCTGTCCCTCCTGTACAGCCTATAGCCCTTGATATTCACTGCCCAGTCATGCGTTGGATCCCACCACGTTTCAGTGATCCCCACTATGTCTGGGTTGGTGTCATCTAGCAGGAGGGTAAGTTCCTCTTGCTTGTTCCCCATACTACGAGCGTTTGTGTAGAGGCATTTGAGGCCTCTTGTGGATGTGTGCACTGGCCCCCTAATCTCAGCATTGCCCTGGTCCCTGTCGCTTATCTGTGTATATGTTCCGTTTGTTGGCCTAGGCTGGGCTGTACTTGTAGGTGTTGCTTGGTTTGGCAGTCCAGTGCTTCCTCTGCCCTCGTCTTCCCCTTCCCCCCAACAAGCCTATTTTTAAAGCCCACCGTAGGAGATCTGCCAACCTAGAAGAAAACACATGCTTACCTGTAGGGGAAAGGTGGAGTCCATCCCATCCGAGCATGTCTCTTGTCGTGCCGGTCATTGTTGAGGAAACCAAAGCCTGCCTCGAGACGCCATTCCTGAAGCCGCCAGTTGGTCTCTGCAATGTATGTTGCATGCCGTCTTCCATGTCCACACACTGGTAGGACGGAAGAGATTCCTTAAGTCACTTATGTTGCAAAGTTCTGAGGAAAGTTCAGTAGGAACACTAAGGTGTTATCTGATATCCATGATCCTGTTGTTTCCCTCACCATGTTTCCATCCTTCTGGCAGAACAGTTTAATTCTGTGACACGTCCACCACACATGGTAGAATCCTCCCAGATGACCACACTCCCTCCAATGTTTGCTTGTTTCTATTTAATTTTGTGTTGGGTGAGAGAGCAATATCAGATTTTAAAATAAAGTTCTTTTATTATTGTGCAGCTGGATATGAGGACCATTGTTCCAGATGGCCTCCCAATCTTCAGCACCAATTTTTGATCCAGTGTCAACAGCTGGTTTGGCATGAACAATGTTTTTTCCCTTTTACATGGATATTTACAGTTTATTTATATAGCACAGATAATAGGCCTTTGTGTTTTACAGCTGTGATCAATATTTTCTCAAATTCAGTCAGATTTCTAATGAGGTTTACCTTTCTTTAGGAGTGTATGGGAGTGTCTCATAGCAGGTATTGGGGGAAAAAATAGGATTGTAATGTCATCTGTGGTATGCTGTATTTCTTCAAAAGATCTAAATATATTTTCTTTAAAATGTGCCCAAAATGTACACTACCAGTAACAACAGCAACATTTTAATGTATTTTTCAAAATTCCAGTTCTGATCCATTTATCAGCGGACACTGAAAGACACAAGATTACCACACTGTGTGGTAATTGAGTAAATTATTTAAATACCTGTGGAAACTAAGTGAAAGCACCAGGAATATTTTTCTTGTAGCCTAGCTCAAGATAAAATCCTAATACTGAGTGTAGAAAGGTTGAATATTAATATACTGCATTACTTACATAGTCTCTTTCTCTTTGTTCAGTACTAAAACTTGTCTAAATGGTATTTCGTTCAGTCCTTTCTGGATGTAGAAAACATTCTTTTTTCCTCAAAAGCATGAATTCCATATTTAGAGGAAATTGTTAGGGCTTGATTATTTTTGTTGGCATCAGAGTTGCAGATTACGAGTGTTTGTACCAGCTGGGATGCTATATTCAGGAGTTCTTGAATTACTGTGCGCCCTTTGTATTTCCTACCATAGGAGAGTATCTTTAAATTGTGGCCAGGGTATTTCCTGATTAGCACTGAGTTACTGTAGTCCTCCAGGTAATGATGGTGCTTGTGGGCATCTTATGCTATGACTTTCTGGCCCAAGGGGTTCTGTACTTTTGGTTATTTCAGTAACATAACAGCTGGATCAAACCTTCTTCATTTAAAGACAGTGCTTCTCCCACTCAATTGTTGTTATTGTTATACTTCAAGCAATTCTGTGGCACATTTTTTTTAAGAACTGGGGTAGAGGTAGGGTGAGAGAGAATGAAAGAAATAGGGGAATTAGGAAGAATAACAGCATAGGAAGAAGGATTAGGGAAAGAATAGTAGCAGCAATTTATCACCTACCTATCAAAGATTGTATTCATTTACATAATTAGGTTTTACTCTAGCAACTATTTTTACCTGGATTGTAATTAGTTCTGATAATTTCTTTGCTCCACGCTTTTCTGCCAGCTTTCCATTTTAAATGGTCACATTCACCAATAAAAGTAGTTGTTCTGACTGTTACTTAGCTCAAGCTGCATCAGCTTCTTTTCTAACCTGAGGTGTTTGTGTCTGTAAGCTTGTCTAACATCTCTCTCAGCTATGAGTTGGCCCAATAAAAGATCTTGTCTCACCGTGCAAACCATGCTTCTTACGTACTCTTTAGACCATCATGGCCACAGCAGCGCAATAAGACTCAGTCAGGGCCGGTGGATGTAAAGGTTTATAGACAGCACAGCAGAAACAAGGATTAAAGAGATTTGAAGAAAAAGAATATAATGTTTTCAATGACTTGTCCTTGGCATAAAGGCAGCATTAGCAAAAGATAATATGTGGGCAGTAAACACTGGAATAGTAATGAAAGGAAACTGATGGGGAACATCACGAAAAGCTGCCAGATCAGTAGGTAGGACGGTATTAAGTTTTACAGGCTTTAAAGGTAAAGACAAGAAGTTTGATCTTTTGGTGGTGTTGGTGAGGAGATGTCAGAAAAATGGGCAAAATGGAAAGATTAAGAAATCAGTTTGGGCTGTTGAGTTGAAGCTTTCAGTTGGCCACCCCTGAAGAGATGTTTAGAAAGATAGGCAGAAATGCAGGTTATGGAGCGGTGTTCAGAGAGAAGTAAGTTTGAGTCACTAGTAGGAATGTAGTCACTGAGGTCTTAGTAGCAGACAGTAAAACCTAGTGAAATGCTGTGGGGGAGAAAAATGGAAAGATCTAATGAGGCAAACTTGTGGGAGTCCCATGTAACAGAGACTGGGGAATAGTAAGGGTTAAGAGGCTCAACCTTATCACTACAAACATCTGAGAGGAGGTGGGAAAACCATGGAAGGGAGTCATGGAAGTTGAGAGGGGGCCAAGATTTCAAGATCATGTTCAAAGTTGTCAAAGGCAGTTAATAAATCAGGGAAGCAGTTGGAGGACTGGCCCTGAAATTGGGCCTGGGGCACTGGAGATTCTGATAAGAATTTTTCAGGTTTGTATATAAGGCGGGAGGATTGGAGGATGTCTAAGAGAATACGACAGGGGAAACATTCTCAATAGTGGTTATAGATAGAGTTTGGAGATACTGGGGAGAAGAGATGTTAGGCAAAATGATATAAGGCTAATGGTGGTCTTTAGGATGGCAAAAGTGCCTTCTCTTTCCAGTACAAGTATGAGAGATATTGAAAAGAATATATAGTTTATCTGACCTTTGATTTTATTACAAGTGTTTATTTTAGTGCCATTTCACTTGCTTCCTTTTACAGGATGCTGGTCTCACATAGGAGATCCACAAGAGTGTCATTTTGAAGAGTGTATAGTAACAACCACCCCTTCCTTGATTCAGAATGGAACATATCGCTTCTGCTGTTGTAGCACTGACTTGTGTAATGTCAACTTCACTGAAAACTTTCCACCTCCTGACCCTACTGATACAACACCTTTCAGTAAGTCTTCCAGCCTTTGTGATTTTATAGTTCAAGTATGATGTGAGAATAACCCTTCCTTCATGGTATTATGAAGTTGTACTGTGTTTTATGGTTTTAAAAGTAATTAAGAGGACACCGCTGCCTCTTTCTTCCTAAAGGTAACACCGTATCTGGCTTGTACTCAAATTATTTGGATCCTGTTTACACTGGTATCAGAACCATACCAGTATTTTCACATGTTTTAAATGTGGCTGTTGCTGTTTCTTTGCTCATATTAGACAGGGGTTACTTTCCTCTGAGATGCAAGCTAGCCACAAGAGTTGCTAGAGAATCATTGATAATATGACTATCAAGGTTCCTATGCATTTCTGATCAGTAAAATAAAGTTGAGGAGCCTTTAGTTGTCTAGTGTCTTTCCCAGGAAGCTGAAATAGGAAAAAAAATTGACGCTAATCATGTTTAATCCTTCCTCAACAAAAAGAAAAAAAAATTAAATTTGTCCTTCAGTTTTTATAGCCTCACTTGTACTTTGGTACATCCTTCCTCCTGATCACATACTTCCCTTGTAAATAAGGCATTCTGTGAATGTGGAATTTGAATTATTTATATTTATATAAAATTCTTTGTCGAGCTCTAGAGAAATGCTCCAGATCATAAGTCTGCTTCTTTATTCTCAGATGGTACTTGTTTCAGCCTGGAACCTTTGCCTGTATAACACTGACATTCTTTTATAAAGCCTACTTGGATTTGACATTAGGTAGCAGCTAAGACTTTATAGAAAGAATGTATGCATTTTCTTTTATACTTACCAGATATGCTTTGTCCTTCATACACTTAGCTATACTTGAGTATTGCAGTGCACACCACCAACATTACAAACTGTATATTATTTTGTCATCTTTTATTGCTAGTAAGTCTTAATTATTTGTGTACTTCTACAGATCCTTCAAAGTAAACTAGTCAAACTGATGTAAAAATATAAATGAATTTAGGTTTACAGAAACACACGTGCGCGCGCGCGTGTGTGTGTGTGTGTGTATTCATATTTTACAGATTATTGAACTGGCCTGCTAGGATCACGCAGAAAATCTGTTGCCAAGTCGGGAACAAAATCCATTGGTTTTTTACTCCTATCTTGCATTTCAAATCTGAGAAAGTTAGTTATTTCCCTTGTTAACTTGTTAAGGCATTTGAAAATACCATATAAAGCAATTCTTTCCTAGTAAGGAGTTGAGCTACATTACCCAATCACCCTTTTTCTTTTTTACATTTTTATTATTTGTAAATTTCACTGAACCATGTAATTCACAGTTAATTATGTAGAAGCAGTGTTTGGTGAATTCAGCTAACACTCAATTGACTATTATTTGTAAAGGTTTTCCACCCGATTTCCAATAACTTTACGAATATATTAAGTTCCTGGAAAACCAAATGTGAGCTTGAATAGTGGGTTGATTATTAACTATGAAGTAACAATTTGGAAACATTAAAGAGAAACACAGCATCAACTGAATCTAGTTAAAGAAAAGAGCATAGATCATTTCAAGTACTGTTCCTATGCTAGTTTTATGGCTTTCTCATGTTTGGTTTTATGGCTTGTTCACATTTGGTCAGAGGCATAACAGGGCAGTTCTGTGCCTTGGGCAGTAGTGGTGTATGGAGCAGAGGTGGTAGCTGGGAGGTTGGTGGTAGCAGCTGGTCAGCAGCTCTGGCTGCTGCTATTTTTGTGCTCCCCCCCCCCACCCCCATACTGGTACCCTGCCCTGGTACCAACCTGGTACCCCATCACAGTATTATATTTGGTTTGCTTTTTTAAGAAAATTGTTTTAGTTCTTGGTTGTGTGAAAGACTTGCACAAACAGCTGGAGAAAGTAAGTATAGTCTAGATTCAAATATATGTAGGATATGAACAAACATACTTTTGGAACCCTTTCAAAAGGGGAGGAGGGACTTTGTTCCAAACCTGGCAGCAGTTGTTGTTCTAACAGTTACACACCCACAAGCTGGGAACAATACAGAAGTAGCAAAACAGCTCCAATGTTAACAATACTTCATCCAAGGTTAAAGTTCAAGCAGTTCTGGTACATTTGTATCACTCTAAGTTTGTGCTCTCAGTCAGCAGTTCCCCTTCAAAATGTTATCCTTTTCAAATGGCTCAAAATATGTGTTTATGCCCCACGTAAAATATTTGAAATACATAAAAAGCAATTTTATGTGATTGTTCAGTGACAGTAACATTGGGAGTTACAAATAACAAGAGTAGGTTAAAAGCTTTAGCTAGAAGGAGCTTTAGCTAATAAATTTTGTTGTTATTTAAATGAAATAAATGTAATGTAGTTTTTACTTACAGAAAAGTTACATATTCAGAGTTATTTTGCTTATATGAACTATGACAAGTACCCCATGTGTAAATGTAATATTTTGTTTTACTTTTATATAACTTCTGATGTCTCAGCTAATAAAATAGCTTGACCTATTTTCATCATACTTTCCAGAATTATATATATTTGGCATGGAAATGTACATTAGAAATTTCAATTCAGTAGGAATTTTCTAAAATTAAATTGTAAAACTTCAACTTTTTTACAAACTTAAATAATTAAAAAGAAAAATGAGGCTTAGCATGTTTAACTGTACAATTGCTTATTTAAGTAATCAACATTTGACTGTTTCTGATGTGCATCTGCTGGTCTTTAAGATATGGAAAGGATTCTTTTGTTTCCTCTCTTTTACCAACATCTCCCATTAGAATGCTGCATATACTTTAGGATGCAGTATAGCCCTGGGCATGCAGCCTTGCAGTATAAACAATCCAGTATTTCAGATGCTTGTGTCCAAAGAGGCAAAGAAATTAAAGAGCATCACTTTTATAAACAGAAAGATTTGTCTCTATTTTTTGGTGCTATTGAAGTACAGAAAAATCTCAAAAATAGTAGTAAACTCTTTTTTTTAAACATTTTGTTTAACATGCTGGTAATTCAAATGTGGTTCATTGACTCATCTTCTATATTTTTTACATATACAAGGAAAGAAAAGCATGATTAGATCAGCCCAAAAGTGTAATTAAAAAATAAACTAAAGGACCAGAATTTGACCTTGTAATTAAAGATGTCTAGAGATCTAGGTTTGATTCCTTGATTCTACCAGAGGGCCTTGACACACATTATATTAATTATGCAATGAACTAGTTAGTTGTGCTATACATTTAGACCAGCTACACGCACAAAATAATTATTGTACAATAAAAATGCCCATCCAGATATAAAATGTCCAGCCAGCTACAACAATGCTGCTTGAAAAATGTAGGCCATTTTGGTAGCTGGTGTTAAGCTTTAAATTGAATTTGTGGCATGTCACATATTAGGTCTTTCCTGGCCCCTTTAGCATCCCAAGGTGTGCTGCTTTCTCCCCCACCTCACTGGCAGTCTCTCTGGAACAACGTTTAATGTTAAAGTAATTTCTAGGTTAAAAGTTAAATGGATCAAATTGATATGAAATTCAAAATTAATATTACTGTGTATCCTTTCTGTAACAGTATATTGTAGGTCTGTTCTTATTGCTGTGGTGGAAAAGAAACACTAAGAGTGCACAGTGGCTTTACTATGGAGTAGACTAATTAGCTGTGAAGTAAAGGTATCATTGTCTTCACATGCGACAGTATTAAACTGCAGTAAACTAATTTATGCCACAGAAAGCTAGTACTTTCTTACAGCAGGGTAATGGACTGCAGTTAAACACAGGTATAGATGCTGACCACAAGTGTAAATTGCACCTGGTCAGCAGGGACACAGACTACTGCCTGCTGCCTAGCCACACAGCTTCACACTTTGTCAGTAACCGTGTGTCCCAGCCAGTCCCGCCCTCCCCCCACGCACCTCTGTGAGCCCATAACTGCTCTGCCTCAGCTCAAACTGTTGTCCTGGGTGTACGTGTAGATGCTGTGCTCAGGAGTAGCTTACTTTGGCTCAGACTGGTCTGAAGGTTATTGTTTTGCATTAATTGTATGCGTAGATGTACCCAGCGACTATAGGTTTTAGAGAATTTGAAAAATTTCCAAAGTGAAGGGAGTTGGTATTTCTCTGCTATGGAATGCTGATGTGATGATTTACCATTCCAGAGATTCATCGTAACCTTTTTTTTAAGTAGTGTTCTTACTATTACAGTTAAACAGGTTAAATATGTAAACGTAACGGCTAACCTGTAGTGGGTGGGTAAAGTACTCGCCTTAGGCTTCAGTTCAGAAGGTGTGCTGCCACCACTGCAGTTTCCACATGAGGAGCTAAGGGCTCATTCCCTCTGCACCACCAGGGGGCCAAAATTTTAATTACACCCTGATTACAAAAGTGGGAAATAGGATCAGATTAGTGAAAGCTGTAAAGGCCCATACATACTGTTTTTGAGAGGCAGCAGTTTTGATTTTTGATGCAACAGGTATAGGGATTCAGTCCAACTCTTGATGAAATTAGGAGCTGGGGAAACCCCTTTGGCTCTACAGGGAAGTAATGGACCTCCTGAAATTAAAGCGAGAAGCCTACAAGCAATGGAAGTCGGGAACAGCTACCAAAGAGGAGTAACTTAGTAGCCGCTCACACCTGTAGGGAACAGATCAGGACTGCAAAAGCACTAACCAAACTTAAATTGGCAACTGGAATCAAAGACAGCAAAAAGTCCTTCTTTAGGTATGTAGAAAGTCACAGAAGGAACAAGGGAAGCATAGGGCTCCTGATGAATGAAATGGAATGCCTGTTAACTGACACCCAGAACAAAACCAAACTCCCGAATGAATACTTCACATTGATAGTCTACCAGTGCAAAGGTATTAGCCTGCTTGACAAGATACAGGATGGCCATGGTGGGGGTGACCTCCCTCCCACAGTTGGTGTAGATTTTGTGGGGGAGTACCTACAAAGGGTGTAAATATCTATAAGTCAGCTTGACCAGACAAACTGAACCCTGCAGTGCTAAAAGAACTGACCAATGTCATCATGCAACCCATGGCAAAGTTATTGGAAGACTCATGGCACTTGGGAGAGGTCCCAGAAAAAAGACTTGAAAAAAGGCCAATGTGATACTGATCTTTAAGAAAGGAAGAAGGGAGGACCCAGGAAACTACGGGCCAATAAGTTTGACCTCAATCCCAGGTAAAATCCTAGAGAAAGATCATCAAAGAAATCATCACACACAGGCTAACTGAAGGCAGTGTTCTGAGGGGTAGCCAACATAGGTTTGTCATGGGCAGGTCGTACCATACCAGCCTCATTTTCCTCTATGATCAGGTTACTTGCCACCTAGATAGAGGAAAAGGGGTTAAAGTCATATACTTGGACTTCAAAAAAGCCTTTGACCTGGTCTCCCATGATGGCCTCATGGTCAAATTGGGAAAATGCTGTCTGGATTACTTTATGGTTGGGTGGCTAGGTAACTGGCTTCGTGGTAGGACCCAAAGGGTACTGGTTGGCATAACTGAGTCATTGTGGCAGAGGGCAACCAGTGGCATCCCTCAGGGGTCAGTACTTGGCTCTTTAACATGTTTATTAATGATTTGGATTCAGGTATTACAAGCAATCTGGCAAAGTTTGTTGATGGCAACAAGCTACGGAGCAATGTTGTCACACTTGAAGATGGACTGGCAATACAGGCTGACCTGGACAGGGTTGTGAAGTGGGCAGACCTCAAACTGATGTCATTTAATACAGAGAAATAAGTGCTCCATCTGGGGCGAAATAACCCATAACATGCTTACAGGCTCGGCAGTGCTCTGCCTGCCAGCATTACAACTGAATGAGACCTGGGTGTCATGACTGACAACAAAATGAACATGAGTTGCCATTGCAATGTTGTAGCTGGCAGAGCTAACCGAACTCTGGCATGCATCCACTGAGGCATCTCAAGCAAGACAGAGGATGTCATCCTCCCACTCTACTCGGCCTTGGTGAGACTGCAGCTGGAGTACTGCGTCCAGTTCTGTGCACCGCACTTCAGGAAGGATGTGGAGAAGCTCAAGAGAGTCCAGAGGAGGGCAGCATGCATGATTAGAGGCCTGGAGACCAAGATGTGTGAGGAGAGGCTGAGGGACTTGGGACTGTTCAGCCTGGAGAAAAGAAGACTCACGGGGGACTTGGTTGTAGCCTATAAGTATATCAGAGGCATACAGCAGGGTTTGGGGGGAGTAGCTATTCACCAAGGACTGCCAGGAGAGGACAAGAAGTAATAGGTACAAGCTGATTGAAGATCGCTTCAGGCTGGACATAAGGAAAAACTTCTTTGCAAGCCTAGTGCCGAGAGTTTGGAACAGGCTTCCCCCAGAAGTGGTACAGTCATCCACCCTGGCAATCTTCAAAAAACGTCTTGATGCCCATCTTGTTGGGATCATTTGAACCCAGCAGTCTTTGCTGCCCACGTACAGGGGGGCTGGACCTAATGATCTGTAAGGTCCTTTCCACCCCCTAACAACTATGAAACTATGGAAATTTAGAATTAGGACATATCAGTCTTGATTGCATTTGCTGGCTCTGTTATGGAACTGCTGTGGAAGCTGACAATTTAACCAGATTCAAAAAGGGATTGGACATATTCTTTGAGGAAAGAGGCATCAGTAGCTATTGAGTGTGTAAGTTATATGTACAGCCTCTGAATCAGAAATTCCAGGACCTTGAATGGTATAGGTTACAGATGAGAGAACAACAGTTTCAGGGGAAAAAACTCTGGTCATACTCTGTTCACTCCCTTTCCCCATCCACTCTGCCACTGACGCACAGGATATTGGGCAAGGTGGACCTATGGTCTGACACAGTAAATGGCAGTTTTTATGTTCTTACTATTAATATTAAGCAATAATGTTTTCAGTTACAGCTGATTTTATAGAAATCAAACACTTCTTTCCATCGTGGTGATGTTCTTTCTGGTCAAAGAAAATAGTCTGTCAATGAATGAATTACCTTATTTGCATTTTTACCTTGATCATATTTTCATGATATATGGAGTACACTTTGGGTGTACTCCAAAGAGAAGTTTCCAGACCCCTGAAAAATGGTTGCTCTTTTGTAGAGGAGAGAAATAAAACCAGAAGGGTCATTCTCTCTTAGATCTCATTGAGTAATTGGGGGGATTGGGCTGAATATGATCTATATACCATTATGTTTGTGTGGTGGGCCAGAACTTATGATTAAAAGGCTTTTTTTCTGCTCTTCCAGGGGAGTGTCAGGGTGAAAGTCTACTTTAGCCTCTTTCTGCTGCTGCTTCATTGTGGGAAAGGAGGCAGCTAGTAAAAGTAGTGGGAACACTCATACCCTATTCCTGATTTCCTCTTCGCTTGTTATAGGTGGATTTTACCAGTACAAACCACCACATCCTACTCTTCTTTCCCACTACCTTCCAGGAAAATGAGTTAAACCATGAAAAAACTTGTATTTCTTTGTACATGTGAGGTGACAGAGGAACAAGGAAGACCGTAGCTGCTGATTGGCACTCCTGTGTCCATTTCTGTGAACAGGTGGAGTAGGCAGTACAGGTTGTTGTTGTCCCTTCTTGTTTCACTTGAAGGGGGAGCATACCTAAGAGATGAGAAGTCTTGAGACTGTTTGTTCAAGGGGTGACTGCCTCACGAAAAGAGGAGTTTGCTTAGAGATAGCTAGATGTTCTACATGAAGGGACCATGCTGTTATGCCAGGATGTGGGTGGCCAGGTCTGGGGCCACTTGGAGTTTGAGGCACCAAACATGGTCATGGATGGGATCCTAGGAGAAGCCAAGTCAGGGAGCCAGGAGGTCAAGTCAAGAGTGGGATCTCAGAGGAAGCCAAGTTAGGAAGCTGGGAGATCATGCAGAGAACAGAGCTGAAGAGTGAATCAGAGGGAACAGCAAAGCAGTCTAGGGTCAGGTCGAGCACAGTTGGCAGGAAACTTCCTATCCTGGGTCAGAGGTTTTTATGGGGGAAGTGGAGGTTCAGTTGATACCAGCTGGTCACTCCAGTGATAGGGAATGGGTGGATGGCTCTGCTGGAAGCTTCAGGCCAGCCTCGACTAGCCTCAGGGTGCCTGTCCACGTGTAGGGAGGCTGCTCCGATGTGCTGTAAATACACAATTAATCAAGTTTGCTGTAACATGCTAATTAGTACGCTCCAGCCAGCCTTTGCATTTCATATATCAATGTCCCCACACTTCAAATTGGTGGTGGGAGCACTAACTAAAGCTCATTTGATGAGCTTCTATTTTGAAGCGCAGAGATGCTGATACATGACACACTAGGGGCACTTTAATTAAAGTGGCTCTTGGGGCTGCTCTTATTAAAGCACCCCCCCCCCACCCCTGACCATGTGTGAAAACACCCTCAGTGACTAGCCATGGGTTGGCAGGCCTGGATGAGTGGCTGTACTGCCAGGCTGAGGCCTAAGGTGTGAGATTGTAATGTGACACATGAAAACATGCTCTTTATGAGGGGAAATAAGATAAACTCTTTGCAAATGGAAAAATTAGAATACAAGTATTTTTATTCTCTTAGTTAACAAGTGACTGAAACAAACAAATGGCTGATACATGATACTTTTATATCTGCTTCTTCAACCTTAACTGAATATCTAATTCCTGTTCTCATTTTTTACTGAAATTAGATAAATGGTTTAAAAATGTGTAGTTGGTATATTTTTGCCATTGATTATTGGAAACAAAGTGCATATTTTCTGTCAGTGTTTATACAGGGAAGTTGGACTGATGCTAGGTGAAGCACAAATTGGGATATGTTGATTAAAACCATCCAGTGTATTGTCTGTGGAGACGAAGGCAAGTGGGATTAAAGTAGGGAGGATACGTAGAAGATACAGAAGTCTGACAGGGAGTTAGAGGCAGATAGAAGCAGAAAGTGGACCACATGGTAGTTTCTGTAGAAACGGGCAAAAATCTAGTTTTTGTAGAACAAGCTGAGAGACTTAGTAGTCACACAACACTAAGATATTTAGTGTCACTCTTTGAATAACTATTGTAATTAAAAATGGATTTATTAAAAGCTGAATATTAGCTTTAATGGCATGTAATATTATAGAAGGCAGGGTAGATATGCA
>NW_017728949.1:3522132-3554768 GCF_001723895.1 Crocodylus porosus
CGGGGAGAGAAATTAGAATACAAAAGATGGGGGAGGAGATGGAGGGAGAGAGCAGGGAAGGGGCAGCGCTGTGAAGGACAAGCAAGCAAATATTAAACCACAGGAACAAAGGGGTTACAAAAACTAATCCAGGTAATGGGATGAGAATCCATAGCTCCTGGTTAAACCATGCTTAATACAGTCCAGTTTGTGAATGAGTTCTTGTTCCACAATTTCTCATTCAAAATGTTTTCTTTCTTTGTTTTTGGCTGAGAGCAGCGGTCTTGAGGTCTAGCAATCTTCAACTCCTATTCTCAACAAGGCACCAGGCAAAAATTCAAAGGAGAAAATTCAAAGGCATTTTTCCTAATAGAATTTCATTTTATGAATAATTTTCTTATTGCTGTCAAGCTGCTGTTTTCATTGCATTTGATAAATGAGAACAGAACACAATGACTTCTAATCAGGGCTGTATTAGCAAAAATCAGTAGTACTATGTAGTCTTGAATTTAGAGGACAAGGACCTTACTAGAGTTTTCAGAAAATCTATTTGAATCTGAAAAAAACTATGAGAGAGAGAAGGTATGGTTTGACAGTTACTTTGACACAACAATGAAATGTGTGCATTGTGATAAGGATGTAGATCACACTTGTTCTTAAAAGGCACTAATTGTGCTTCCTTTCCTAATTCTTAGGTCCCAGTCCTAAAAATATACTTGGGCGTAATTTTAAGCATAAAAGTAATTTCTTTGTTTTTGGTGCATTACACTGTGAGTTTCGTAGGACAGCGATCAGGTTGTATTTTTATCTCAAAAGTGTTATGCATATTTCTAGTTATACAAATAAAAATATTTTGCTTATGAATTTTGGGTGTGGTACAAAGAAATGTCTACTTAATGATCATGCTTCATCTGTTGAGAATGGATTATTTGCATATTAAACCACACAGTAGCAGAGATTGATGATTCACAGGTTTTATGTAATATCTAGCGATTGAAATAGAGATTCTAGGTCTACCATGAGTTGCTTCCTTGTACATAATATATTTTTAAGTCCTTCCAGCAAGACTTTAAAAAGATTTATGATACCCGAAGATATTTTATCAGTATGCTTCCTATGATTGTAATAATTAACTGTTTTTCCATCTTTATGTTGTAATAGACTTTTAAGGACATTAAACTTAATGTGGATATTACCACAGTACACAGTGTACCTTTGCTGTGTGAATGCCATGTAGAAAGAAAGCAAAAGCAAATAAATCGTATGAGAATAAGAATCCTTGGGCTGCATTTTAGTTGTAAATGGGACTATAAAAGGAAAGGGTATTTGGCACAATATTATTTTACTACTTCTCTTTTACAGCAGATAGAGAAATATACAAAGATAGTCTCCATTTCAAAGATGTGATTCATGTGTTCTGATGCCTTTAAGTTGTTCTAGACAAATTTCTCAGTCTATTTAGGAGGCATAAATTGAAAGATAACTTTAAGACTACTTGTAACTTCAGAAATAATATGTTTGGGGCCTTTCCAGGATGAGAAGGAAGATATCGGTACATTTTCTTGGGGCATTCTGCATCTGTCGACTTACATTATATTGTGGGCGTGTATACACAAGACATTTACTTTTAAGTTGACTAATTAGTTTCTCAGTAAATGTCTCAGCACCTACATGTGCAGGACACTGAGGCTGGAGTAAACTAATTAACTCCACAGCAGAATAGTACTTGTAAACAAAGTTTACCCTGCTTCAGAGTGTTTTACTCCGCAGCAGCACACATGTAGATGCTGATGCAGCTGGCTGGGGCATAGGGGTACTTCAGTGCGGAGGCTGCCTGCGCTGAAGCCAGCCCCTCCACAGCATGTTAAGCCAGGGGGAAGCAGCCCCGGGTTGCCAGATTGACCCCTGTGGCTTTCTGCTAGCCAGGGTTGCTCCAACCTGGCTCCATGTGCTGCAGTCCTGGGCATATGTTCAAATGGCATACCTGGGAGCAATAAACTCTGGCACAGTAAACCCTGGAATTTATTGCTTTGCATTTAATTGCATGTGTAGACATGCCCCGTTAGTAGCTTCTGTTGAACCTACAAGACTTGTCTTTCTGTCTCTAAGTTTAAGTGTTTATATATACAACGTATTAGCATGTGGAAAGAACAGCATGCCAGGACTATTTCTTTTGTTGATTCTCTTGAAATCCTGCCTGCTAGGAATTCTGTTGGTTAATTCTCAGGATGTTTAGTACCGCTTGGCAGATACAACATTAGAATCCTATGAATACTTCTACTACAGCAAATAATTGAATATGGGAAAGAGAGGCTGCCTCTTTAACTAACACATAGTATAATATAATACATGGAAATATGAATTCCACATGTTCTCTTGTTTTGTACTTTCTTTTGAACCTAGTGTGGCCAGGGAACATTGAAAGTGGTATTCTCTGATTTTGGGGCGTTTAGGCCTTGCCTACATACAATTTTTGTGACCAGTGGAAATTGGTGCAGCTGTTTAGCATAGAATCAGGTACTGATGTAACAGTATTTATATCAATATTATTTGAACGTCTGTTCACCAGAGCCCCCCAAGGGATGACAAGATCGAACAGTCACAAACTCCACTGTGACCAATTCAGGCTGGACATAAGAAAGAACTTCTTCACTGTCCGAGCCTCCAAGTTTTGGAACAGAATGCCGCTGGAGGTGGTTCAAGTACCCACTTCGAATGCCTTCAAGACGCATTTGGATGCTTATCTTGCTGAGGTCCTATGATCCCTGCTGACTTCCTGCCCCTGGGGCAGGGGGCTGGACTCGATGATCCTCCGGGGTCCTTCCAGCCCAAATGTCTATGAAATCTATGAAACAATGTTATATGAACTAACATTCTTACAGCTGCAACCACGTAAAATTACAATTTCACAATATCAGCTTCTAAATAAGTAAAAAAAATAAAAATAAAAAAAATCAGTGAACACACAAACTTTGAAGACCAGTCCCAACCAACCTATTAAAACATGCTCAAAGGGAGGTAGATAATTTAAGAGGGTATTTATAATTAAGGCTGAATCGTTTGAAAACTTTACAAGAAATATTGCAAACTGTTAGGATGCTCAAGAGTCCGTAGCAAATAACTCAAGAATGATCCACTAGCACTTTTAAGAAAGACAACAATACTAGTTTCCATCAAAGACAGATGTGACAATCTACACTGTAAACTTACTGTGCCAAGTGGCGGTGCACTCAAACATGTTGCGCTGCTCTGTGCATGGCCACATGTAGACATTAAATTTCTACTGGTAGAGTTGCTACTCTCTCAGTAAAAACCATGGGTACTTTTACACATGCTCAGGCGAGGCGGGGAATGGTACTTTAAAGTGGCTCTGAGAGCTTTGCTAATTAAAGTGCCACAGCGTCTTGTGTATCAGCCTGCCCACACTTCAGTAGCAGCAGGGGTCTTGAACTAAAACTTGTTTGAGCTTTAGTTCAAACACCCCCACCACCATTGTGTAGCATGGGGATGCTGATGCATGGCATGCGGGAGGCTGCTGCAGTAATTACCATGGTTTAGCAGACTCAATTAACCAAGTCTGCTCCAATGCTGTAATTACAGTACATCAGACCAGCTTCAGTGTTCATGTACAGACATTCAGGATTTTTCTCCCAGAGCAAAAATGGATGTTCCAGGAGAAAAATAACCTGGGAACAATTAGGGTTAAATAACTCCTGGGAAGTATTCCTCTTGGAGAACAAACTTCTGTGCCTGTATGTACCTTTTGGGAGAAGCTGCAGCACAGTCCTCGAACATCCCAGAGTGCTTTGCTCCCAGCCCCTCCCATAGGTCCAGAAAGACAGTGTCACTTGGCTTAGACTCTACTGCTTCCATCAAGTAGAGAATCCCTTCATGCATTTCTGCTATCTGTCACTAGGCAGACTGGGAAGTCTGCAGAGAACACTGAGATGTGTGCGCAGGGGTTTCCTGTCTGTATAATAGTTCAGTATTTGAAAGTCTGTTCAGGGGTCTCCAGGTATGTTTTTCTACCAGGAAAACAAACCTAGAAGAATTACACTGCATCATTTGAATGTCTGTATGAAGCTTGTGCTGCCTTCTGAAATAGAAGCAGTGTGCTCTATTTTCAAGGTGCTATGCCTGGCTAAATTAACACTGCTTCAACAGTTTTGTCTAGGAACTAAAAGCCTTGGATGTGTAATTGTGGATATGGGTCATGATTCAGTAGTTTAAGGTTAAGCTTGATTTTTGTGCTTGCCTGTTTTATGCACGTTATATAAAGCCCACAAAAACAAATGTTTTATATTCTTGAAGTTGCATTGACAGCTGTAGTACTAGCTTAGCTTATGTCAGGGGTTTTCAAACTGTGGGTTATGACTCCCAGGGGGTCGTGAGCAATTAAAAAGGGGGCTGCAAACTTCACAGGGGTATATACAGCGGTGTGGGGGAATGGTGTGCAGGGAAGTGACACATGGCAGCACAGAGTAGTGGATGGTGGTAGTGGCTGCCATGTGCAAGCTCCCTGTTCCCCACCATCGCCATCCAGCACTTGGGTTTGTGATATTACAAAGTTTGAGAACCCCTGGCTTGTATAATTAGATTGGGATTCCAGGAATCTAGGTTACTTCTGTTTATATGATGGTACTTGGATCAATTGTAGTTAGTATAGACCAGGGCATAGAATTTGTGTTCCATATCCTTTAAAGTTAGATGCTGAGAAATTGCTGTGTTTCTATAGTTATAAAAAAAAATCACAATTTTTTCTGCTGATACAACAGTTTTATGATAAGTAATGTTTACATTAACTAGCACAATGCAAGTCTATATGAATTATCAAAATGTACTATCATGTGTTATGTTTTTCTAGAAATTGATTAGTAGATGTATATTGTTCAAGTGCATAGCTCTCAATTGTATAGTGAATGTGCTGATTACAGATATTAATGTATGTTTTCCTACTGTTATCTCCTCTGTTTCCAGATTTTAAACTTGTCATCGCTGTTGGGGTAGCGTTGTTGTTTTATTTTTTTATTAGAAGTTTGCTTGATCTTGTTCTCGTCCTTCATAATTTAGTAGATGGCTAAGAATATTAATTATAAATCCTTTTTTCCTACTCTGCTGTACCAGTACTATTCCTCATATACCATTTTGTCATGGTTTTACTGTATGTGTTTTGCTTTTAAAACTACTTAGTTGAATGGAGTCAAATTTAAAAGAACAAGGACGTTTTAAACTGCAGTTACAGAGAACTTGCTCAGGTACAATCAGCTCAAACCACTGAAACTTTATTTGCAGGTTTTTCTATCCTGAATATGGTCATTGTGAGAGCAGTCTTACTCTACACAATGTTTGAAATTAGAAGCAACACACACAATTTACTTTTAGCAGCCTAGAATAGGTCTGTTGTAGATCACCATATTCAGCATGAATAAGCCTATTTGTGCAGCATAGAGTTGATGCACTAAAAAGCTCTCAAGGGATTTTCTTTCCTGTTTTCTTAATTAGACATTTTATATAAGCCTCGCTTGATCCTGTCCAGTGATGTCGTTTGCTGACCAAAATTTGACACCATAACAAAGATCTGTCTAATGCTAACATGTTGCAAGATGTGAGTCCCTTTTCTTGGCTGCGGAAATGATTAACTTTCTCTCAGACTTAACTTTTCTGATAGAGTTCACATTTAAACACTTACCTGAGCTGTTGTTCACTCCTGTCTGTAAATCAAAGACACATGGTATGTTCATTTTCCTGAATACTCCCAGAATAGAGCGTAGCAGCTCACAGTGAACTATTATAGACCATGATTCCAAGAAGAAACTGGAAATCCAAATAGATGATTACAAGGAACTTCACTGTTTTATAGTTAGTGTTAGACACATCCTAGACTCAAGCCCCTGCTCTTCACTCAGCTTCACCTAACCCAAGTCAAAATTCTTCTTTGCTAGCGCTACATTGAATTTGAGCACAACTACATCATTTACAGTTATTTTTCAGGCACAGCATTATGTATAATAGTGTGAGGTATGTCCTCAAAATATAGATTGTCTTGAAATAAAATACTGACAGTATTTTCCTGTCGAGTCCACACTTTTAGGAAACAATTGGTAAAGCTTTTACTAGTAGCATAATGAAGCCTGGGTAAGGATGCCAGAATTACTTCTAGAGGAAGTGTTGAAAAAAGTTTGGATTATGTTTATTATAGCCAACTATCATATAACTCATCCCCTTGAATTGCTAGCTGTAGGCTTTTAGGTCTTGAAGGCCATTGAATACTGAGATCATTGCAAAATCATCACTAGGTGAACAGAGATGGCTGAGTTCTTCAGACAGGAACCTCAGAAGCGGAATCGTGGCATATGCATCAGGTTAGTCATTGCCCGCAATTATAGTGCAGTTCTTTTATTACACCCAGCCCTACTATGTCTAAGTATCTTCTACAAATAAGAATTAAAAAAGACTAAAGTATACACATTTATAATTAATCTCCCTTCTTCCACTTCAACGCTTGAATAGCAAATGGTTTGTGTACTGTGAGGAAGTAGTTTTTCTCTTTTTACAGGTCATCTGCTATGTGATTTTCAAAGAGAAGACAAGTTCAAATTAATGCATCATGTATTTGGGCTGCAGTGTAGTGAGTTCTCTGATAATTCTGAGTTCCTTTTGGAAGTAAACAGCAGGATATATCAATTTAGGGATTCTCCCTGTTGTTAGAAAATGGCAAATGTAGTGACTTTTTTTTTTAAGAGAAGGAGTGACCCAGGCAATGATAGGTCCATTTAGCTTGATTTCAGTGACCCTAGTACTGATATTGAAGGAAAAAATAACCAAAGATAAACAGAAAAATGAGACAAAACGCATGGTTTATACAAGGAAGATTGTATCAGACTAATTTAATGTCCTTCTTTGGCAAGAGAACTTGTTTCTTAGACAAAGTTCAGTGGAGGTAGTTTATCTAGATGGGAGAGAGGAGGAAGCTTTTCATACTGTGCCTCATGGGAAATTATTGGTCAAGCAGATCAGGATCTAAGCTACAATCAAGGACCAGTTCTCAGTTGGTCCAAAGAATCGGGATCAAGGCTACAATCATGAGGTTGATAAAGAATTCGCTAAAATGGACACTACAGTGAGTTATGTTGGAAACCAAATGATCAGGATAGAGAGGACATGAATATTTCCAGTAAGCCTTAAGGATCAGTTCTAGGGCCTATCCTGTTTACAATTTTCATTAGTAACACTGGCACTGAGATTGGATATATCCTTATGAAATTTGTAGATGACAGTAGGCTGGGGGTTTTTGCCAATATAAAAGAATGTGGGATTGTTATACAAGAAGATTTAGTTTGGGATGCCAAACGTGCAGCCCACAATGCTCCCAAAAGGGCTGGGAATTCAGGAGTTGGGCCAGTGGTGAGTAGGGCTTGCTACAAAATTTGGGGCTATGGGTCCCCATTGGGGATGGCTTTGTGATGCAGCAGCAAGCAATGGTAGTACCAGTACAGTACCACTCACCCCATTGCCGCTTGTCTTTCCATTTACCATGCCACCACCAGATCTGGATGTGGCTCACAAGAAGCCCTGTGGTCCAGTTCTAGCCCATGGCACAGGTTGAGCTTGACCCATTTGTTTTAGATAATCTTGTGGAGTAGAGGAATCAAAATGGTATGAAGTTTAATAGCATAAAGTGGTCGAAGTCCATGTACTTAGGACCTTTGCCTATAAGATGCGGGCTCATAGATTAGTAACAGCTGAGGAAGAGAGGGAGCTAGGTATATTGGTTGATTGTAGGATGACCGTGAGCTGCCAGTGTGGGGGAGGTGGGGGATGCTAAGGCAATTCTGGTGTTTTATGGAGGTTATATTCAGTAGAAACAAGGACATGTCTGTACTACTATATAAAGGTATGGTTAAGATTGAGAACTGTGCACAGGCCTGGCCAGCAATGCTTTTAGAAAAAGAAATTAAATTGGAATGGGGACAAAGAAAGGCTACTGAGATGGTTAAGGGAATTGGGAACCTTTATCTTTTGAAAGGAAAATAAAAAAAGCTTTAGCTTATCAAAATGAAACTTGAGAGGGTTATGATTACTTTTTAAAAAAAACATTAATAGGGTGAATATTTCTGAGGTAGAAGAGCTTTTTGAGCCAAGTAGTGGAGGCAAAAGAATATGAATTACTTTAATACTGAATTTGGTAAGTTTATGAAGGGGATAATAAGATCAGGAGTTCTTGGTTCAGCAGTCAGTGTGTGATTCATGGCCTCTTCCAGTCCTATGTTCTTACAATGCCCTGAGGTAAGTGGGGAAGTGGGAAACCTGGAGGAAGAGCAAGAAGGCGGGGGGCAACAAGAGAGGTGTTCTCATACTTCCTGAGAAATCAGGGAAATCAACTAATTACTTTAGATGCTTGTATACAAATGCATGAAGACTAGGAAACAAGCAGGAAAAATTGGAAGTCCTTGCACAGTCACAGAACTAGAATAACAGATACTTGGTGGGATAGCTCACACTGTCATGGATAGTGACAGTGGATAACTCATGATTGCTCAGAGCTCCAGCATGAAACTGGAGATAGGCCTGTTGAGCATCTCTGGGTTAAGGTCAGAGGGGAGAGCAATAAGGGTGATGTTATGGGGGGGGTCTGCTATAGACCACCAGACCAGGAGGGTGAAATAGATGAGGCTTTCTTCAAACACCTAGTGGAAGTTTCCCAATCACAGGCCCTGGTTCTCATGAGGGACTTCAGTCACCCTGACATCTGCTTGGAGGGCAATGCAGCGGTGCAAAGACAATGCAGAAAGTTTCTGGAGTGTGTTGGGGACAATTTTCTGGTGCAGGTGCTGGTGTGGCCAAATAGGGGCCATGCTCTTCTTGACCTCCGGCTCACAAACAGGGATGAATTGGTAGGGAATGTAGTAGTGGATGGCAATTTGGGCAGCAGCAACCATAGTTTCACAGTTTCTAGGCTCGGAAGGGACCTGAACAGATCATCAAATCTGACCCCCTGCCCTGGGCAGGAATGAGTACTGGGATCATAATACCCCAGCCAGATATCGATCCAACCTCCTCTTGAAGACCCCAAAGGTAGGGGAGAACACCACTTCCCTTGGGAGCCCATTCCAGAGCCTGGCAGCCCCAACCATAAAGTAATGTCTCCTAATATCAAGCCTGAACCTACTCTCAATCAATTTGTGGCTGTTATCTCTTTTTATCCCAGGTGGTGCCTGGGGGAAACAGAGCCTCACCTGTTTTCTGCTGGTCCCCCCAATAAGGTTATAGATGGCCACCAGATCCCCTCTCTCTCCTCTTGCGGAGGCTGAATAGATTCAGGCCCTTTAGTCTATCTTCATAGGGCCTGGCCTGCTGCCCCCTGACCAAGCAAGTGGCCCTCCTCTGGACCCTCTCAGTACTAGCCACATCCCTCTTGAAGTGTGGTACCCAGAACTGGATGCAGTACTCCAACTGTGGCCTGACCAGCAGCGCACAGAGCAGAAGGATCACTTCCCTGGACCTGCTTGTGATCTATCTGTAGATGCACGACAAGGTGCGGTTAGCCTTACTGACTGCTTCTTTGCATTGACGGCTCATGTCCATCCTGGAGTCAGCAATGACTCCAAGATCCCTGTCTGCCACTGTGTTGTTGAGAAGAGCCATGAGTTGATAGAGTTCAGGTTCCTGAGGAAAGTAGAAGAGTAAGGACCCTGGACTTTATGGGCAGGATCCCCTGGGAAGCCAGTCTGAAGGGGAGAGGAGTCCAGGTAGTCTTACTGAAAGTGCAGGAATAAACCATCCTGATGTGCAGGAAGAACAGTGAGTATGGCAGAAAACCAGCTTGGCTTAGCAGGGAGCTTTTTAGTGAACTAAATCACAAAAAGGAAGCTTATAAGAAGTGGAAACTTGGACAAATAAACTAGGGAAGGATGTAAGAGCATTGCTCAGATATGCAGGGATGAAGTCAGGAAGGCCAAAGTGCAACTGGAGTTGCAACTAGCAAGGGATGTGGAGGGTAACAAGAATGGTTTCTCCACAGGTATGTCGGTAGCAAGAGGAGGATCAGGAAAAGTGTGGGTCCCTTACTAAATAGGGGAGACAACCTTGTGACAGCAGATGCAGAAAAGGCTGAAGTGCTCAGTGCCTTTTCCCCCTCAGTCTTCACAGGCAAGGTCAGCTCCCAGACTACTGCACCAGGCAGCACAGTTTGGGGAGAAGGTAAGCAGGCAACAGCGGCGAAAGAACAGGTTGACGACTATTTAAAAAAGCTGGACATATACAAGTCCATGGGGCCAGATGGGATGCACCCAAGGGAATTAGCTGGTGAGATTGCAGAGCCACTGGCCATCATATCTGAAAACTCATGGTGATCAGGAGAGGTCCCAGATGATTAGGAAAGGGCAAACAGTGGCCATATTTACAAAAGGGAAAAAGGAGGATCCAGGAAACTGCAGAACAGTCAGCCTCACCTCAGTCCCTGGAAAAATCATGGCGCAGATCCTCAAGGAATCCATTCCTGAGCATTGTCAGAGAAGGGGATTAGGAGCAGTCAGCTTGGATTCAGCAAGATCAAGTGATGACTGACCAACCCGATTGCCTTCTATGACGAGGTGACTGGCCCTGTGGATGCAGGGAGAAAAGTGGATGTGACCTACCTTGATTTTAGCAAGGCTTTTGATACGGCCTCCCACATCATTCTTGCAGGCAGGCTGTGGAAGTATGGGCTGGATGAATGGGCTGGATGAATGGACTGTAAGGTGGGTAGAAAACTAGCTGGAGCATCTGGCTCAGAGGGTAGTAATCAATGGCTTGATGTATTGTTGGTAGCTGGTATCAAGTGGAGTGCCCCATTGGTTGGTCCTGGGGCCAGTTTTATTCAGTGTATTCATCAATGAATGAAATATGGCATGGCATAGAGTGCACTTTCAGCAAGTTTGCACATGACACCAAGCTGGGGGGAGTAGTAGATATGCTGGAGGGTAGGGCTAGGATTCAGAGTGACCTAGACAAACTGGAGGATTGGGTCCAAAGGAATCTTATGAGGTTCAACAAGGACAAGTACAAACTCCTGCACTTAGGATGGAAGAATCCCATGTCCCAGTACAGGCTGGGGGCTGACTGGCTAAACAGCAGCTCTGCAGAAAAGGACCTGAGGGTTACAGTGGGCAGTAAGTTAAATATAAGTGAACAGCATGCCCTTGTTGCCAAGAAGGCTAATGGCATACTAGGCTGTATTGGTAGGTATGTTGCCAGCAGGGCAAGGGAAGTGATTATTCCCCTCTATTCAGCACTGGTGAGGCAACATGTGGAGTACTGTATCCAGTTTTAGGCCCCCTCAGTACAGAAAGATGTGGACAAATTGGAGAGAGTCCAGCAGAGGCTAACAAAAATGGTGAGAGGTCTGGGGTATGTGACGTATGAGAAAGGGCTGAGGGAACTGGACTTACTGAGTTTAAAGAAGAGAAGACTGAGGGGGGATTTGACAGTAGCCTTCAGCTACCTGAAGAGGGGTTCCAAAGAGGATTGAGCTAGAGTGTTCTCAGTGGTGGCAGGTGACAGAACAAGGAGCTGCAAGGGAAGTTTAGGTTAGAGATTAGGAAGATTTTCTCACTAAGAGGGTAGTGAAGCATGGGAGCAGGTTACCTACAGAGGCTGTGGAATCTCCGTCCTTGGAGGTTTTTAAGGCACAGCTAGGCAAAGCCTTGGCAAAGTTGGGGATGGTCCTGCTTTGAGCAGGGGGTTGGACTAGATCAGGGGTGGCCAAAATGCAGCCCCTGGGCTGGATGTGGCCCTCCAGGCCATTCTATCTGGCCCGCAGGGCCCCTAAAAAATTTAGAAAATGAGTATTTATCTTCCCCTGGCTGCCTGTCATGCAGCCCTCAATGGCTTACCAAAATTCAGTAAGCGGCCCTCCACCCGAAATACCTGCCCGCCCCTGGACTAGATGATCTCCTGAGGTCCCTTCCAACCCTAATTTTCTCTGATTCTGTAGAAGGAGGCAAAAATAAAACAACTGAGCAGCGCTTGGGTCACCAAAAAGTGGGGTAAAACTAAAGCCTCTTACAGACTTTTGTCCTCAGTGATTCTTAACTTGGTGTCAGGAAGGAACGTTTTAGTATATGGAAAGAAAAATATTCCTATAAGAAATTTCTTTGTTTGATATCTGGGTATCATCTCAGAATACATTATGGTGCCTGTTAAAGATCTGCTTTAGACCAGGGATTGGCAACACAGAGCTTGTGGATTAGATGTGATCTGCAGATCCACTGGATTCAGCCTGCAACGCTGTGGGACTTTGGCAGCAGGGAGCTCTGGTTGTGTCCCTGTGGTGCGGGTTTTACCCACATCTGCACCCAAGCTGGGCAGCAGGGAGCTATGCCTACACCACAGGTGGAGAGCAGGGAGGTACATAGCAGTAAGTAAAGTGGCAATGTCTAGGTTGGTACATTGACCCACCTCAGACCTGAGCTGTGTTGTTTAGTCCTTGGCTCCAAAACATTGTCAACCACTGCTCCAGACTAGTTTTCACTTGTGCTCCCATCTACTTGTTGATTTTTTTTTTTTTCTTTGTTCTTTTATTTTTCTAGGCTTGATTCAGGTGTTACTCTTCCCTGACATCCCTAGGCTTTGCTTTACTCTTCCCTAACATCTTGCATTCATTATATTCAGTTCTTTTGGAGGGGTTAGGAGTATTGTTTGACTCATTAATATGAAGTGTTTTTATTGATATGTACAATTCATTAGATGTGTTTTTGATTTACTATAATATGTGTAAATATATTTGGTAGTTGTGTTTATAAATTAATCATTAAAAGGAACAGTGCTCCGTTGCTATATAAACTAATATCCAAACATTTCAGTAGATTGCAGTTTTCATTGGTACTGGCCTAATAACGCTAAGTCTGATCTTTTAATTCAGCCTTTTAGAATCAACTGAGTATATTTCTAGCAGTTAGGCTTACTTGTAGAATGGGTTCAGTTCTTTTTAGATATAGTCAGATTGTGTTCAGGTTAGCTATAGGCTTGTGTATTTATTTTAAGAGATCTTGTAGGTTAGCATAAGTTTTTTTTTGTTTTGTTTTGTTTTTTTTTAATGGTGTCACAGGTGTTCTATGATGAGTAGATTTATTAATATTACATAAACAGATATATTTATTTAGCCGTAACATTTAACCCATAAATGTTTATACAGTGTATCTCCATGGAAATTTAAGGTCACCACTTTTTAAGTTTTAAGTTTCAAGTGGTGTAAGTGACTTGAGCAGCATGACTATACATATGTCTGAAGAGGATGAATTTAGAATGCAACCCCCAAAGGCAAGTTAAGAAATTGAAAGAGGAAAGCCAAAGAAGAAAGAAGAGATCCATTAAAACATGTTATTAAGCACTTACTAGAATATTCTTTAAAAATAAAACAAAACCCTCAGTATTTGTACCAATGGTTAGCATGACTCGTATTTTTTCTCCAGTACCCATTTCTTACTTTTAAAAGTAAGAATTTTTCAAAGTGGCTTAAAGAAAGTTGATGCCCAAATCCCATTGAACCTAAATAGAACTGATTACCTGATTCTTCTAAGCATCTTGAAAAACCCAGTCAGGCTGAATAATCTTTTTTATTAAATGGAAGAGTCCAGTTCTGCAAAGTGCTGAGTGCCTTCTGCCTTTTTTGTAACTGGAGATGAGGTCATCTGGCATGTCCCAAGTTTGGTCCCAGTCCTACTTGCATCACAGGTAGTGATAGAATACCCATTTTCAAACCATTTTGATGTCTGTAAAATACCTTATGCCCACATACACAATTTATTGCAGTGTTCCATAGATTTTTATACCACCATTGAAATTATATATGGGCTGACCCAGGTGAAAGCACCACTGCATCAGGTCACTCTGCACCAGTGTAACAGTGTAAATATTGGAACTGCAGTAGTGAAGTTAATATTAACAGTGCAGGCCCATAACAGCCCTGCTTGGCTTTAAGCTGCAATTCATAACACTGCTTCTGTCACCTGTCTTGATGTATGCAGCTGAGGCATACTGATGTGCTTTAGCCCAGCCCTTCTCTTCTTTTGGAGCAGACGTGCTTAAGAGTCACCAAAGACATTGATGCTTCATCTTGGCCATATCCAAATCTTAACTTGCTTTCCCCACGTGTAACAATGGAGGATGCAGAAATAAAATAGCAAGATACAACTTCTCTCTATGTATGTATGTATGCATGCTGAGACGTATATGTCTTAGCATTTCACATGGAATATGTAGGACAAAAATCAAAAGTTCATGCATAGGCAGAAATGAGTGCACAAACGCATGTAAATGCACACAGTCATATGTTTCCTTTCTGATTGGTTCAAATGTACATATTTCACTGAGATAATGGGAGTTGCCACAGCATCCTGTCTTACCTTGGCAACTTTCCCCACAGATGTAAGATCTGAAAAAAGGAATACTATAAGAAGGAAGTTATATCCAAAATGCATCAACTTCTTCCTTCAGAATGAGATTTCCTACAGTTCTCATTCCATTGAGAAAGCAAAAGAAAGTATAGATAAAGCTATAATTGCGTGATAGTGAGAAGTGATACAGGCTCTGGCACACAGCAAAGGGACCCAGGTGGGATAGGCAAGGCTGGGGCTAGCACCTGTCTTGGCCTCAGAAGCCTTTTGTGGGATTCTGGAGGCCTCCCAGGGCAACAGTTGTCAAGACAGCCACTCAGCCTGGCCAGCAGCCAGAGCTTTTCTCTGGCCAGCCAGGCTCTGGTTTCTGGGAGCATACACTGCTGCCATATACATGTTTTTTAGCAGGGTGGGTTGGTTTTTTTTGTTTTTTGTTTTTTACACTGGGATCTCCCAGTGTCAAAAGAACCCACTGTGCTGCAAATTAGCAGCACGGTGCATGTGCGCCATATGCGGTTTGCAGTGCTTCAGACAGCTCTGAGGTGCCGCAAACTGCACATGCGAGGTGGTGGGGACGCACCCAAAATAATGTTCTCTCTGAACCCAAATCCAGACACTTATATCAGGGGCCTAGTGAGAAATGTGAAAAAAACAGAATCATTGCAAAATGAAGCATAAAATAAATCAACCAAGATTAACTGCACAAATAGAAAATGTTTAAGATATTCAAAAGCTTCTTTACCTTCTAAAGCTGTACTAGCAAAGCAGTGGTCAGTTTGTCACGCATTTAGGGTTAGCTGGTAAGTGCCTGCTTTGGTATTTACATTTTGTGTAGACATAGCAATGGTCACACCCACCTTCATAAATTATATCCAGCTTCAGACCTATGCATAGCATCCTTTGCAGCAAACCAACAATGTTTGTGGTATCAACATACATTGTAGACCAAAGATATTACATATCTCCTGAGAATTTTGCTAGGGAAAAATGCAATAATCTACAAGCTCTACAGTTTTTGCAAGGATTGCAGTATGTGAATTCAGTGCACCTAAAACTGGACACTGCACAAATGGAAAAGTTCTCTATTACAGAAACCACTTTCCTATGTCATCTTGTTTTTTAATGTTTGTAGAACTGTTTCTGCTGGGTGCTCAAACTATATAAAAAGAAACATTTTGTTCCTTTTTTACAAGCTATTAGAAAAAAGTATAGAAATAAAAATGTGGATGAACTGGAATTTATCAGAGCATAATAGATTTGTTTAACTGGTGGTTATATTTAAAGTAGCCAGAATTCACCTGTCATTAGCTGTGGTAGTATCACCTTGCTTCACCTTAATTTTCAATAAAAGATGTTTGTTGGAACCATGTATCAGAAATGGAATTGTGTCCTAAATAATATTTGCTGCTATCTTATGCTGTTAGACAATGGTACTCTACTTTTTGGGTTGGATCAAGCCCTGCATACCAGGATCAGGCCCTGGGGCTTGGTACCTCCCTCTCCCTGCCCTGAGAAGCCAGAGTGGGCCCTGACATCTAGCACTACCTAGTGTGCTGGGACTGGGTTCTGGGGGGTGGCACCATCTCCTCCTAGACCCTTCTTCCCCATAACACTGGGCCTCAGAGCCTAATCCTGGTGTTACCTTTTCCTGGCCTGAGCCCTGGGATTGGGTACCCAATCTAGTTCTCGGGGCATGGGGTTCCCCATGGGTCTGGAAATTTGCTGATGGGGGAGTGGTGCTATTGTTTTTCTGCTGCCAAATACCCAGAGCCAAGGGGGAGCCCTGTGGGCTAGATGGTGCAGTGCCACAAGCCAGACTTGGCCTGTGGGCTGAGGGTTGAGTTCCCCTCCTCTTCGATGTAGTTTATACAATGCAAAGCTAGGGCAATTGTCATCTTTATGACTTCCTAGGTTATTTTTATCAAAACTTGAAAACTTTCCCATAAGTGGGAGACGGATATAGCTATCATTTTCCCAAAATAGCTAGATAAAGTTATAACGCTGCTGCTTCTGGGTTCCTGTAGTTTTCCTGCAGATTCTTACAGTTTATATCTTTATCTTGATTTTTGAGATGGTGCTGAAATAAGACTTCCCGTTTTTCATACTGCTGGTTGCATGTTATTGATTGTCAGTAGTGGCCATAATTTAAAATCTGAACAAGAGAATCGGAAGATTTCTCTGAATCTTCTCTCCTGAGATGCAAGTCACAGTTTAGCTTGCATCTACCTAAAAGGTTCCATCTATGCTGCAGCTCATGTAGATCCACCCAAGTCAGCTTTTATCTAGCTAGCTTTATATCAATGCAGCATAAAGCTCAGGGAAGCATAACTATTCAGTTTTTTACACAGGGTCTTAGGCTTATTTCTGTCATAACCATACTGTTATCAGTGTCCAAGTAGTTCAAAGCTAACTCAAATAATTCTGCTTGAGCTCATGTCAAATTTGATTGTCATGTAGATAATACCTGTGGTGAGATGATTCTTTAATGTGCTTGGGTATTAGGAGACGTCTTATTTTCAGCAAACCGACAGCAGGTAACATACTTGCAGATATGTGATATCCTGGTGAGATATGGATTTCCAAATCAAAAGAGTAAGCATTAAATTCATGCAGAGAAAAGAGAGGCTAAGATGCTTAGATTGTTGCAGTGCATGTTTTGAAGATTATAGTATTTAACATTTGTTAATGGAAGAAAACTCCTAGGTTGTGGATCCTTAATTTCACTTAGTGTTTCAGAATAAAGCAGTATGAAACATGATGTGAAAGCTGTCAGTCTGTATAGCATCTCTGAATCTTGTGTTGGGCTTGATCTTGTATTAAACTGATGTGGAATGTTTTGTGTATAAATACTAGGCAATAAAGTAATGATTAGGGCAGCAAACAGAGGGAAACCCGATTCTGTTACTGACAGCTCAGCTAGGTGGCTACCATGTTACTTTTGCCAAGTAACAGGAGTATTATTATGTAACAGGAGTGCATAGCTAAATACTTTGCTAGTGTGAGCAGGATTACACTTTGTGTCTTTTCTCCAATACACCCCATATCCTATCTCTTACTAACCATGAGGTTTCCCAGCATGAGAACAGACTGTCAGTAGGTGGGTGGGTATGCGTTAATGAGGTTTGAGACTGACTTACTACCTGTCAGCACCAGAAACTCAGCTATGCCTTCACAGGCTCCAGGACCTCCAGGAGCCTGCTTCAGCCATGCCTTTGCAAGCTAGGCTGTCTTCTCTGTTAGCACTCTGTGTATTAGCCTCAGCCTTCTGGGTCCCCAGACCCAGACTGGGCTGCCTCTCCCTCCTGTTCAGGATTTGGGGACCTGGGATGCCCTGGCACCCTTCTTGGTGGCCTTCTCCCCAACAGCCACAATTCAGTTCTCCAGTTCAACTTCAACCCCAATGAAAAATATAAGCATGTGCTCTCAGAAGGTTTCCCCAGCTCTGGGTCAGATCACACCATGGCAACACTGCAACACTAAGTCAAAACACTGATCTTCACTGCCTGGTGGTACAGGGGCTCCCTGCAGTCTGGAGTCCTCCTTCCTTGCCCACTCAGCTCCCTCCCCCCAGAGCTCCATTCCCTGAAGCATGGAGGGCCAAACTGCCTGCCTTCCCTCAGGTCCTGGGCTTATATGCCTTTAAGCTTCTCCCCTTCCGGTCATGTGGCTCTCCAGCTGCACATGGGGATTTCTCCTTTGCCTAAAGACCTACCTGTGTTCTGCTGCAACCCACAGGCAGCAGGCTTGGCCGGCTGCACTCTCTCCTTAAGGCAATGGAAACATTTGGTTCCCTGTCACAGATGCATAGAAAGGTTTTGCATAAGTACCATATACATGTTCCTATTTAGTATTATTGTACTTTTTAGATTTATAGCACAACCTCATTATAACAGTCCCCACTTATAACAGATACTAGCTTTCAACAATCCTAACAGCAAGAAACATTTTTTTTCATTATTATGCTTTAGTAAATAAATTAACTGTATTATAATAAACACATTTTTAGTGATTTTTTTTTTTCTTTCTGTCCTATTGGATGTGGGGAGATGTTTAGAAGGAAATTGTACATCAGAAAAAACCCTTTTTTGTTAGGTAAGGTATTATTGGATAAAACAAAGCGCAAAGAAGTAAAGTAAGATTCCTAGACTTGACACAATGCGTCAGTAACAGATTTGGGAATTAATCAATTTTTATTCTAAGCACTAGGAAAATTCTTTCATTTTCAGTAAAAAATTGATACAGGAGGTAGTTATGTATTTGAGGAAGACCCAGTGAGGCAGAATTGGTTTCCAGCTGATGTCAGGGAGAAAACAAAAACTTCATTTCAGTTATCGTAATAGAATTGCCATGGCATAAAGTCATTCTCCCCACCCATTGGTTTTAAATCCTGATTTAGCCCCTCCCATCAACAATGGATTGTTAGATGATCACCTTTTCTCCCCTTGTTTTATAGGCCTATGCTTGGTCTTTGTGATCATCATATTCACCTCAGCCAAAGGAAAAAAACACAGGCACCATAAACTCAATCTCTACCGTACTGTGGGAAAGGACAGAGAAGATGCTAGCTGGTAGAGAAGGAAGGTGATGGCTGAGTGGAGGAAGAAGAGGGATAGGGTGACAGTAAATAGGTGTTGGTAGGGTTAGAAATCTGAAAAGGGCAGAGCGTGCTTGGGTGGTGAATGAAACAGAGGTAGTGTGCTGTTTTTCTCAGTGACCAGGGAGAAAAAAACAAAATCCAAAAACTGTGGACCCTTCATTGGCTCTAGTTGCCTATTGCCTGCCTCCCACTCAGTTGCCTTGCTGGCTCTTCTAACATGCACCATATCTGGGGAAACATCCAAGAAAGAATATTTATTCTAATGCTAAAGCTGAAAGAAAGAAAGAAAGAAAAACAAAGAAAATTAAGTCTAAACAAGTGGGTAAAAGATAAAAAAGACCACGTTCTGGAGAAAATATGTATGTTGGAAAACAGCACAGTGTGAGGGAAGGGCTAATGGAAAAAATGGAGCCCCATAATTAAAATTTGACTTAATCCCCTTAATTCTTAAGTGACTTGCAAAACTAGAGCATGGTTGAATTATTTGGATATTTTATAACTCAGCAAGCATAGAATAGTAATACAGTGCCCCATAGCTTAAAACAGAAAACAAAGTGTTTTTCACTATTGACCCAGAAAATAAAGTTTGTTTATTTGGTTTTGATTTTTTTTTTTTTTTAACACATGACATTCTGTTTATGTGAAACATCTGGGACTTAACACTGCTTGCTTCAGGCAGACATAAACAGTATGAGGCTTTTGTACCTCTCTGTTCTGTATAGGTTATATTGTCCCCATTTTCCATCCCCTTGAGCTACACCATTGTTCTAGCACTACACTTTGCCAAGCATACTGATAGTTTTGCCAGATTCTGGTAGTTTCTGGTAAGGATGTGGGGTGTATTCCCATAAACCATTTGCACTGTATCTCTACTTAGTTGACTCCTTGAACAAATTAGTTGTCTAAAATGATTTCAGATTTTATTTGTGCTTGTTGTCTCATGTTTACGATACTGGGATAAACATCACATGGTAGTACACAATGACCACTTGATCAGTTTACATGATGTCAGCTATTTTAAAATTTGACTAAATACTGAACCGTAAGGCAAGTAGCTTTGTTAAAAGTGCATTAATCCATCATTTACCTTTTCAACAGCACTGTAAAAGGATTCGGGAGCCTGCATTGGTGTGCTGTATTTAAACCACCCTCTGCCGCTCGCACAACAATGTTGTTCTTTCTTTGACACAGACCCAGACAAAGGCTGAGTGTAGAAGGAAGCAGACAGCACGCCTCCAGTCAGCGCCTCGGCCTGGCTCCACAATTTGTAAACAGAAACATCCTAGGCTCCAATAAGGCAGACAGCGGCTCTCCGTCTGATCTGCATGCAGGAAGTGCCTGCTTGGACAAGCCCAGCCATTGCACATAAGCACACATAAGAGTGTTTAGGTTTGGCTGAACCTTCCACGCTGAGAAAATTATTAGAGGGGGGAGGAAATATGGATGTGCTGAAGCTAGGGGAGCATAATAATTTAATGGAAAGCATTGCTAAGTTTTGTAACAATCCAATATAGTCAGGAAAAAAAATAGTCACGTTAAAGTTGTAGAGCTTTTCATCTAGAGTTCTAGTTTTCAGACTGAGCACACATGTGAAAATACACATTTAAATATTTTTTCCTGGCAGTTTTTGTGCCACTTATGTTTTCAGATCTGTGAGAGATGTCCAGGAATGTTATTCCTGTGAACTGTTTAACTGTTGGCTCTACTGCAATTCAAGTCATTTTAACCAGCCTTTGCAGAATAGATTCAATTTAACTGTTCCAGTGCATGCATTCTTTTGTAACCCAGTATTTTTACAGATGCTGGGTAAGTGACTGGCCTCAAGATAGTGTTGCTTTTTGATTTAACAAGGATCAAGATCAATGTAAGGAATATTTTATCTTACTGTGACAATTTGTTTTCATTTTTTAGTAAATAGCATTTTTTCCTTCTTTTAAACTTTTGAAACAGAATGTACCTGATCCCTGTTGTGATGGCAGTCTAGAGATTGTATATGGGTCATCATCCAGAAGCTGTATGTCAGTCTTCAGACCTATCAAGACATTTTGAGCATCATTCAATTTCCTTTGATGATACGATCTTTCTTTGAATCTTTCAGTAACCAAGATTCCACCTTTTTATCTTGTAATATAGTATTTCCTATGTGTTGTCTACCTTCAGTTTTGGTTTTTCTTGATAAAGGAACTTTAGGTATAGCTAGACTGTAATTATCAACTGTGTTTTGGCAGATTGGTAGTTCTTACACTGTAGTATTAGAAACTAATCCATGGAAATCTCAGGACTTGTATTAACCAAGGCAAAGTTAAAAGCTGAAGTGGTCTTATAAAAACTGAAATTCACAAATCCATATCTCTATGTATAGGTAACAAAAAGTGATCAAGGGCTGCATAACTCAGACTGCTGCCAAAGAAACTATTGCACATTCATTATCTTTTTTAAAACGTCACAGTTCAGTGTAGAGTTTCCCCTGTTTAAAATAAAAGAAAGATGAGAAATCTTATACATGTTCCATGTTTTCTCTCCTATAACATCCCAAAATACATGCATCTTTTTTTGAAAGCAGAATTAAACGAGAAAAAATCTTTCCTTGTAGCATATGAGTAGCAGCAGCTAGGGAGCTGAGCCTGTACATTGTTCTGTTTCCTATGGATCCCTGCAAATTTTACTTTTAGCTCTGGTAGGTGACAGAGCCTGTATTTACTGTATTTCTTGCATGTTTTGTGCACTTCAATTTCCAGTGCCTGGTTTCTGGGGAAAATGTTTGTCGTGTGTGAGAAAATATGGTAGTTTGGATCCAGATCAGTCGCTCCTTGTTTAAAACAAGAGTCATTAGGAAATGGGATCTCAGTGACTACTTCCATATGTAAATGTTCCTCCATCATTCTGTCACAGATAGTGGAGAGAGAGGGTTTAGTGGAGAGAGAGGGTTTATCTGCACGTGCTGAAAAAGCCTTTGAGGCTCAAACCCAAACTGTGGATTCTGATGGTATATTTGCATCTGCACAGAGAGAGCTGATGTACTGAAACAACATTACCAAGATCTGCTTTAAGCTATAACTTACAAGTACTCCTCTAAAGATACTACAGGAAAAAATAATACGACTTAAGCTGTATTATGTTTTTGAGCTGCCCTTATGGAGCCAGAAGGGAGTTGGGTTGCAGTGGTATCAGTTCTCAGGATTCTGTTGAAGTCTCATGGTGTTTGGTGTATTCTTAAAGCCAGACTTGTTAGAGTCCAAGTAATGTCATGAGAATCTCAGCTTTAGTATAAAGAACATAACAATAATAATTACTATTACAGTCCTTGGTTTTGGAGAAAAGCATTAAAATGTGACTATAGTATATCCTAAATATTCAGAAATCACTAGACGAACTGATAATATATCAAGTTAAAAATCATTAGATTTGTACTGAGATTTAGGGCTGATTGATGATTTTAAAGATACTAAAGTAGGGGTTGTCAACCAAGGGTACATGTACACCTGGGGGTACTTGGGAATGCCCTACTGGGTATGTGCAGGCAGGCAGGCAGGGGCGGAGTGCCACCACTCACCACCCCACGTCACCACCTCCCAGGAGCAGCCAGCCAGGCTAGTCCCATCAGGATCGCTGATGCTGCAGCCACAGGAGGCCCCCAGGACCTCAGGTTAGGCTGCTGGGGCCAGCACAGTGCTGGCCTCAGCCTCCCCTGCTGCCCCTGGGGTAACTTGCCACATGCCAAAGCACACATGGCATGGGAATTCCCTGGGGACAAGTAGCTGCAGAGCAAGGTGCGCCACTGCTACTTGTCTCCAGGAAACAAAATGTCTGCACTCATCTAGATGCAACCCATGAGTCAAAACCAATGGAATTTTTTGCCCCCAGTTCAGGACAGCTATGTAAGGGAGATAATGGCCCTTAAAAAAGAAGTATTTTACTGCAGGTTCTGTGAGTGTACTAGCAATTAGCAGAACCTTTGATAGCAAGGTTTTTGCACTTTAAACTGATGTTGCTTTTTGAAGATGTGTGGTCCTTAAAGAGATTCGATTTATTTTAAACCTAAGGATTATAAGGCTATGGTAGTTCTCTTTGTATCTTAACATTAAAGTAGGTTTTGATCTTTTTTTCTTTTTATTCAGGGCATTTTCTAAAAAGTAAATGTCATCAACATTTGCATAAGGTGCAACATATATTTGAAAGTCTATTGTAAAAAAACAAAAACAACCAGTAAAAGTGTTGGGGCAGAAAAAACTTTGGTGTTCTGATTAAACTATATCCTATTCTTCAAATAGTGGAACAACTGGAAATGCATTCCAACTTTGTGCTTCATCTAATTCTGCAGACTGGAGTAAACACTGATTGCTTGCTTTTAAGTCTGAGGGAAAAGACATCTGTTTTCAGTTATGAAAGCAAACTGCCTGAAGCTACTAGTTGGTAAAGTTATTTTGGTGTAAAGGATGTCTCACCATCTCCTCCTGAAAAATGGTATCTTTTCTATGCTTTTCCTCTTTCCAGTCCCTATGGCCCCAGTCCTGTTGCAGAGAAGGCAGTGGGAGTTTGCACAAGATTGGGTCATGAAAGCAGTTCTTCCAGGAATAATATTTCTTTCCAAAGATTTGGTATAGCTGTAATATATGGGTATTTGTAAATGCAGTAAAGATTTCAGTTTGGTCCCATACACACGTTTCGAGTAGTTTGAAATGCACAGTAATTTGCAGGTATTTCAAATTTGGATCATAACTGCTCAACAGTATTCCTTTTCACCTGTTCCTCCAGTTCATGGAACATCGCCCTTTCTATTTAAATGAGCATCCCTTCTTACTGACAGAAGTCTATGCTTGGTTAATATTGTTAGTTCCCTCAACAGGCTAACTTAACTTGTAAAGTGTAATTTAAGAAGGGTCGGTAACTTCCATCTCTTGGTTACATAGTGTAATTTAAAACTCTCAAAGAAATTAAGAGGTAAACTGACCTGTTTATTTTGTTTATTAAGACTGGTTTTCTAGATGTATCCTTCTTTCTATAGATGTATGCATATTCACCTTTTGACTCTAATATCTGTGGGCGTGGTTTTTTTAATGTGTCCACTTATTTTTGGTACTGTTGCTTTTGGATGATTGCATGGTTTTTCTGAGGTACCAGCCAGCACAACTCCAGCTGGCAATCAAAGTTATAGTTAAAGCACATCTTTAAAAATCTGCCCCGGACACACAGAGCATTCAACAACGATAACTATGAAAATTTCAGCCCATATAAATGATCTGTGCCTGTGGCTTTAAGACTGCTTGCAAGTAGTTAATTAATGAACTCTGTTCTGTCTCATCATATATATTGGAGGCCAGAGGGAAAGTTTCTCAAATCATGAATTATTGAAAAATCATTAACACTAGTGGCTATATGAACAGTCCAGGTTTGTTTAGAGCACCTTCGTATACATGTATATCCCAGGGCTTTAGCTCTTGGTAGCAACAGTGTCATATGAAGATTTTAAGATGCTGGATGGACACTAGTACATGTGAGCTAACTTCTTAGGCTTAGTGAGAAAAGCCACACACACTCAACACACAAGATCTTCAAGTAACTTTACTGATACTTTCTGGTGGGGGGTGCATTCACACATGCAATTAATGCACCTGAATAAACTCTGGTGCAGTTTGCGCCCAAGACTGCAATACATTGAGCCAGGGCGGCACAGTCCTGGCTGGAAGGGGACCCACGTGGTCAGCCTGCCAGCCCAGAGCTGCTTCTGCCCTGGTTCAGCATGCTGTAGAGGGGCTGGCTGGGGTTCAAGGGTGCTCCAGTGTGGGGCTAGCCAGCAGGGACCCCGCACTGTAGCACCCTCATGTATCAGCCAGCCCTGGTCACTGTGTATATGTATTTTGCAGTGGAGCAAATAACTCAGCTGTAGGATAGTATTTGTGTCGGGCAGTTGTGGCCTACAGTGGAGTCAGTTAGTTTACTTTAGCTTAATAGCATCACAACAGCTAATTAGTCAACTGCAGTAAAGCATGTTATGTAGCTGCCCACTCTGAAATGGAGTTTAGAGCTTAATTATACTCTTTTTAGCCTTATATCTTTGTATTTTGCTTAATGTTTGTTGTTATAAGGTAGTGTAAGCCAGGGAGGTCAGTTGGATCCAAATTGTATAAAATTTTTTTTTTAATTATTTTAATTAAAAATAAACATTTTAACTGAAGTGTTTAATCAGGGGACTGGTGCTGGGAATTAAGTCATACAGACTATACTGTTATAAGACAATCAGCCTGAGATTAAAATGTAGGATAAGCACTGAAATACTTTAACTTCTGGAAAAACTGATGATCATAAATTCATTCTTAGAGGACTAGAAGGTTGGCACTATGTCATAAAAGCCCTGCAGGGCCACTGGGAAAAGAATTAATTTTAGGAGTAGCTAAAATTAATTGTACTTGACAGGCCTTTTGCCTACGTGTAGAAGCTGTGACACTGCAGGACTGCAGTCAGTCCTGTGCAGCTGATAGCCATGTTCCACACGTTTCTTAGCTCTGTCTTGCATTATATTTATACTTTGAACTTCGGATTTTACCTAAGTTTGTGATCCCCTCCCCAGTGTCACTGATTGATTGTTTATTAGAAATATAACTACAGTAAGGTGCTGCACCTAGGGAAAGAAAACCAAGCGCACAAATACAGAATGGGAGTAAGTGCCAGTGGTACTGCTAAGAAGAATCTATAGGCTTCAGTGGAGCATAAATTCAACATGAGTCTGCAATATGATGCAGCCACAAAAACAAATGCAGTATTGGGCTTTATTAACAAGAGAATTTTCTGCAAAACATAGGAGGAAAATATCATTCTATTGAGTAATGATTAAATTATTCTTAGGGCAGCATTTTCTGTCTTCAAGAGGAGATTGGATGAGCACCTTGCTGGGGTCACCTGACCCCAGCTGTCTTTCCTGCTTGGTGCAGGGGGCTGGACCCAATGATCTTCCAAGATTCCTTCCAGTCTTACAATGTATGAATCTCTAAGAAGGTGATTAAAGAAACTGTAAAAAAATATAAAGGCAACACCAATGATGGTAAAGGGGATGGAATACAATGAGGAAAAATTGATAGAACTAGGTGGGCATTTATAGACATGCTCGGGGGGGGGGGCTTTAGTTAGAGGCTCTGAGAGCATCATGTGTATCTGTGTCCCTGAGCTGAAAAATGGCACAAGCTTTAGTTAAAGTACCCCTGCTGCCTTTTTTCAGTGCAGGGATCCTGATGTATGTGATGCTGGAGTCTGCTGGAGCACGGTAATTACCACACTTCAGCAGACTCAGTTAATCAAATCTGCTCCAATGTGCTATAATTACAGAGCATCAGAACAGCCTCCCTGCTCCATGTATAGGCCCCTGGTTTGTTTAGTCTGAAGAAAAGCAGATTCAGGGGGGACATGTTAGCAGCATTCAAATATTTTTAAGGCTGCCACAAAGAGGAGGAAGAACAACTCTTATTCTTTGCCGCAGAGGGCAGAACGTAAGGCAGTAGGGTTTTTTTGATGCAGCTAATCATATTTGGATTGAATCTAAGAAAAAACCTTCCAACTGTAAGAATAATAATAAATGGTACAAGCTACCTAGAGAGGAAGCGCAATTTCCTTCAATGAAGATTTTCAAGAAGAGGCTGAATACAAATACGCATCTGTCTGGATGGTTTCAAAGCACATTGTGTATCCATGCAGGGGGTTTAACTAGGTGATCATCGTTAAGGTATCTTCCAACTCTTATGATTTTGTTTCTGTAACCGTTTTGAGATAACTTTATTAACTATATATTATCAAAGACACTGTCATTAGGATAGCATTAAATTTTTGATCCTCTGTGGAGTCCTGTTTATGTTATATTATTTATCCATTTCTTGATCATGCAGGAACTTATATGAAGGTATAACGTTATGTATTATAAATAGTTCCATTTATTTAATGGGCATTACTGGTAGTAGGCAGCCTTCAATCCTTCTGGAGCACAGTGCAAGCACAAGAGGTCACCAGGACCTTCAACTCACATTCCTAGGCAGAAATATGGAGGAGTTGAGGCTGCCCAGACTTGCCAGTGGCTGTAGTTGTATGCAAGTCCAGGAATTAAACCTGGGTCTCCAGGAATTAAACATACATGGCAAACAAGGATTCTACCACTGAACCACAACAGCGGGTGTCAGTGTTACGGCACACAGTTAAACATGACTAAATACTGTTGGAGAATTGGAGCTAAGCTAGTATTTTTTTTCACTCTGATCCTAAATGTTCATGTTCCTTGTTTGTTTTTTTTATCAACAATGCTTTCAGACTGTCAGAAGAATCAGAAAGATGATACTGGCCTGTTGTGTATGTAGTAATATTTTCCTTGCAAACCTAAAGGTTGGGGACTGAAATTTTTGTTCTAAATGAGAGGTAATATTTGGAGTACATTTGGATGGTAAAGATTTTAGAATGGTAAGATCATGGGTTGCACAAGACTGTGAATAAGGTAGCTTATATAATCTTACTGCATATACTCACCCTCCTGTGTATACTTACTGGAACACAATCTTTTTTTTACACTTCTATAGAAGTGTAATATAATGTTATTTATTTACATATTATATATGTTATATATTTACTTCTGTTTTATTTTGTGTATGCAAGACTTCTGACTTGGATACACAATACATAATATAACATATAGGAATCCTATGTTGTCTATTTTATGTATATGTGTAAAGACCTATGTAAAAAGAATGTTAAATTTGCAAAGTCAAGCACTCAAAGTTAGAAAAAGCCATATTAGGTTTGCTTTGCAACCTTAATATATCATTCTTATGTGTGTATGCATTATGATACAAGCTTTAATTACTTCATTTTTTTCCCATGGGACTCCCACCTCATTGAACATGGATTGCAATAATTGAATGAGCAGCTGGTTATCTTTGAATTTCACTCTCATCATTCAGTGTGTGCTTATTCACTACACACTATTAAATTCTGCTCTGAAGCTAGAGATACTACATTTCCTCATGGGCTCAATTGTGTTACTTATTACTACAGTAATTTCTTCACAAACATCAGTGAATTTCCACAACTATTTCCAAAGTTACCCTAAGCATTGTGAGTAAGATGGCATTATAATTTCTGTTTTACAGATGGGGAGCTGAAACTTTAGTGTAAAAAGTATAGACTAATTGTGGATATTGAGATTTAAGAAACATATGGACTGAATTTTTAGCGAAAATGGTATTTCATAGCTTTTGATTCATTCAGTGTTCTTGTTGACTTCTATTGTAGTCGCTGAGTGGTCATCACTTTTTCCAAATCCAGTTTGAAAATTTCAGTGATGATGAGCTAGGACTCCCAAAAGATGAATTTGCAGTGAAAGTCTGAGCATTTTGATCTGAGTAGCTTGTCCAACGTCCTGTGGGAATTCTGGCAGAGGAAGGAATAGAATCCAGTTCTTCATTTAAGAGCCCTTACTATGAGAGCGTCTTTCCTCTTTCTGCTGTTCCCCGTCTCATTTATGCTACATCTTCCAGCTTCTATAACAGTCTCATGAATTAAACACACCTGATTCAGTATCTGAGTACCATCCATCTGCTTTATTTCACAGACTTGAATAATCCTGTAATATAGTTTTATGGAATTATCCTGTTTTTTAAAGCAAACTGAAAACATGGATACTCCATATAGACCACACAGTTCATCGGCAGACTTGGAACATTTTAGATTTACGGCACAGACCCTTTCTACTTGAGTCGACAGTAAGTGATAACGGTAGTAACCTGCTGTTCTTTGTGGGCTATTAGAGGAAGATAAGTACATTTTCCCAGTGGCAAAACTTCTATTGTAATTTGCACAGAAAACAACCTAGGAAAAGCACTGTTATGTGCTGCTGCTGCGTATTAGCCCAATTTGAACCCTTAAATAAGATATGAGGCACATCTACACAAGATATTGCATCGTTACAGTGATGCACTACAGCTATGTAGCTTGTCACTACGGTGATGTAGCTTTGGTGGACAGAAACTGCGACACCAAAGCTACATCATTGTAGTGACAAGCTACCTCAGTGTATTGCTATAATGACGTGGCTGCTAAAAAATAACTGTGTGCCATCATTTAATACTTCCTAAAGCAAGAACTAAATGAACAACAGTAACAACTGTACTGTGGGTTGCACATATAGATGTACCCGTGGTCTCTTAATCCTTGTGCTTCAGCTTTCCTTTCTACAAAATGGATATAGTTATACAACTGCTGCATGTGGGTTTTGGTGACTAGTTAAAGTTGGTAAAACACTTTAAAGATGCAAAATTTTGCTCTAAAAAGCAGCCAGTGTATTGTATAAGCAGTCCTTTTTTAATAGGACGTATGCAAATATTAAAGTATGAAAACGCGTAGAAAACATTTTCTTTCATACATTTTTGAGGGCTAACATAAAAAAGCAACTTTTTTCTAAATATACATGTAAATATCTTTATAGATCTCTATGATAAACAGATCAAAATATTTATTTTGCATTGTTATTTTATTAAGACGAAAACCTTAAATTTACCGGTGGAAAAGTTAGTTTGAAGGAAAATATTTGGAGATGCTTTAGGAAAAATCCCATGGTATCATTATTACCATTACTTTTTTAATCCATTTTGTTCCTCTTTTAAGAAAATTAGGTGGGCAGGAAAGATGGTTTCAGTTAGGAAGTTTAAAAAAATATTTATCAAAAATTGTGGGAGCCTTTGGAAAACAATATAGCAAGAGAGCCTTAGAGAAGGGACAAAAGAGATCTCTAAAAGTGCCCGGAAGGTGTATCAGAAATGTTGGAATCACTTTAAATTACTCATTCATTTTTATAATTGAATAAGAGAATTAACATCCTACATTTTAATGCATTATCAAATTATTTTTATACATCTTTGACAGAATTCTCTCTTTGCACAGGCTCTGTTGTACTAGTTTTCATGTAATCTGCACACAAACATCTTATTGATGATGAAGTCAGCAATGTACTAGAATAGTTTAACTGCTGCTCTATAGCCAAAAGTGGGTGATCACTATTTTTAAAAGGTCATGTAAAAATAGTAACAACTGTTCTTGTTCTGGTGTTTCTCTGAGATGGAAAAATAAATTTCAGAAAAATTTAGAACAGTGACAAGAGGGAACAAGGACACAACTGCCAGGGTGATATCACACCACCAGATGATATTTTATTCAATTTATTTAATTAGCCAGTTTCAATATTTGGCATCTGTGTTTTAAACTTCATCTTACATATGTGTGTGGATTTAGTACTTGGTGAATTCTTCTGTTTTGACAAGTGTGGCAAATTACACACTGTAGGAAGTTAAAAGAATGCTCAGACAGCCAAGTCAAGCACTCAAGCTGGAAAATATCACAAGTTAGGTTTACCTGAGCAATTTTAATTCAGTCCCTTGTATATGTGAAGTATGATGGTCTTTTATTATACAGTCACCAGCTATTTTTACCTGGTTTTGGACCATCTAAAGGATTAGCCTCATCTAATCAAACTACGGGAGTAACTGTTAGTTGACACAATCTTTAGCCTCTATGTTGAGCACCCTATTGAACAAAGGGCAACACAGTTAACAGTCTCGCTCAGTGTATTTTGTAAGACACCACTGACATACGAACTCCTAGATTCTGTTCCTGCCCCTGGGATCTGAGCATGGGAGAGCAGTGGATGTAGACACCACGGTGGAGTACATAATTATGCATGTTCATTCTCAAAAGCAGACATGCTTTTGTTATTTTAGAGAACTGGTTTCTATTCTTAACTCTGCCTCAAGTAACCTTTTATTACTCCTGAGTTATCTGAAAAAAATAGTTAACAATAGTTTTCTCCCACTAAGGCTATAACTCCTTAATGGATAATAAAGGTTATGAACTATACAGAACTATTTAACAAGTCAGTAGAAGACCTGGGACTAGAACTCTGTTTCCAGAGTTTTTCGTTCCTTTGAGCTACAGCGTATCTTATTTTCTCTCTTTCTCAGTAAGCATGACAGAAACAAGTAGTGCTTTCAAAGTTTCACCTGAATTATTGCTAAGTGTTTGCTAGAGCTATTCTGGTTGAATTGGAGCACTTTCTAAGACTCCCACAGTTATTTCTGGTCTTTGCATATGCCCCAAGATTGGATGTGGTTTAATGGCCATGATACAGCACTTAGTATCGCTGGTGCCCAGTTTGCATTAAGTGTTCTTTTGTTATATAATAAGAGACCACAGACTCTTCTTTCCTGACGGCAGCATATTTTCTAGTTTTTCCTGTCACTTATGGTTTGTGGTCACTTTTAAACCTTTTTTCTTCCATGTGGTAGTGCACAATGCTCTCTACTGAATTATAAAACTAGCCTAATGCATGAGAAATGTTTAAGATTCAGGGCCTAAAGGTCACATGAAATGATCAAGTGGAAATAGACTTACATATCTAAATAATGTTGTGTCTTCTAGGTTCACTAGCTATGTAACTTTCCTCCTGTTAGTTGCACTTGTTGCCTTCCAGTTCAAGCACAAAGCTTGAAGGCATCTTTTAGCTGCCTTTGATCCTCCTTCCACAGTAGTCATAGATGGTGGTTGCTTAAGGATCTAGAAATCGTTTACAAATATTATTACAGCAGTCTTTTACCTTCTAAATAACAATTCTAAGATCAGCCTCCATGAGGGTGCTTCTGTAATTGTGTGATGGCTGGAACTGTTGTTTCTAGGGCTAGTACTATTCAGAATATTTTCCCCACAAACTTCCTTTCTTTTATACACTCTTTTTCAAGGTACCACACTGTGCTGAATCAGTTTCCCACACTTGTCTGTGGAGCTTTAGAGTGACTTGCCATTAAGGTTGAAGCCTTTGCAGGCATATTCATGCCATTTGCATTTACCTTTAAAGAAATACCCAAATATTAATGATTAATTTGAGAAGGAAATTAGAATATTTATTAGGATATAAGAATGTTTAAAGTCAACGCATATCGTGACTTGAAGAAAAATATTGGAGCTGAAGGCAGAGAGCGGTAAACCCATAATTGTCTTGACAGTTCAAAAGCAATAAGCCAGTTTTTTGGGTGGCCTTTCATATATATGACTTCTTTTCCAGTTTAGAGATATAATCAGCTAACCCAAAACTTATATTAGCCAGAGGCCCTGAATTTTGTGGGTTTAGTTTGAACTGATTGTCTTCCGCTGTGCAACTTGTTTAGAAGCCATTGGATTAGATGGTATATATCAAATAAATATTCAGGTTGAATTTCCTAATCCAAAGGAAAGATGTTGCTTCTTATATGAACTAGAGCTACAGTGAAGAAGCTGTGGAGGGGAGCTTATGACTCTATAGTTCATATTTGTATTAAAAAATAAAAGGTGCTTATTTATATGTAGTAATTATCTTTAATGAGTTATACAATGTGCCTTGGCACATTTAAATGTTATGGTCATTTATTTGGATACATACGCATTGAAAGAGATTTGTATGAATCACAACATGGAAAAAGTGGAGCTGTATGCAAGTGTCTTTATCATTTTTGTGAATGCTAGTTGTGTGAGTTACCCTGCTCGCTGCGCCAGATTGTGTGAGTTCGATGCCGAATTATATAAGGACTGAATTAAGCACAGGCTCAGACCTGGATGTTCAGTTTAAAACTTTTATTGTTTCACAAAGTCATAAACTAAAGGAGGTCTGTTGGTTCACGAGGTTCCCAAAT
>NW_017728949.1:3560067-3565737 GCF_001723895.1 Crocodylus porosus
CCCTGGTTGTAGTAGACTCCCACCGTTAAGTTTCTTTCCCCTCGACTGCCTTGTACTCTAACCCAAAGCACTTCAGAGTGCCCCTCCCCTGACTCCTTGCTAATTGACGAGGATGTGTATTCCTCCTTAATATAGAGTGCCACGCCCCCACCTTTCTTTCCTATCCTGTCCGTCCTGTACAGCCTATAGCCTTTGACGTTCACCGCCCAATCATGCGTTGTGTCCCACCACGTTTCCGTAATCCCCACTATGTCCGGGCTGGTGTCAGCCAGCAGGAGGGTGAGTTCCTCCTGCTTTTGTTACCCATACTACAAGCGTTTGTGTAGAGGCATTTGAGGCCTCCTGTGGGTGTGTGTACTGACCCCCTAGTCTGAGCGTTACCCTGGCCCCTATCTCTTACCTGTTTATTCGCTTCACTCATTGGGCTGGGCTGGGCTGTAGTTGTGGGTGCTGTTTGGTCTGGCAGTCTGATGTTTCCTCCACCCTCATCTTCCCCTTCCCCCAACGAGCTTAGTTTAAAGTCCGCCGGAGGAGGTCCGCCAACCTAGAAGAGAACACATGCTTACCTTTAGGGGAAAGGTGGAGCCCATCCCATCCCAGCATGTCTCTCGTTGTGATGTGCCGGTCATGACTGAGGAAGCCAAAGCCCTCCTCAAAGCACCATTCCTGGAGCCTCAGGTTACTAGGAATAACAGGCACAAATTGTTAGAGAGCAGGTTCAGGCTGGACATCAGGAGATATTACCTTACAGTTAGGGCTGCCAGGCTCTGGAATGGGCTCCCAGGTGAAGTGGTACTCTCTCCTTCCTTGGGGGTCTTCAAGAGGAGACTGAACAAGATATTTGGCTGGGGCGATCTGACCCTGGCACTTATTCCTGCCCTGGGCAGGGGGTTGGACCTGATGATCTGTTTAGATCCCTTCCAACCCTCAGCACTATGATACTATGAGAGGACCTTTGGTCTGTTTAAAGCCCTGCTCCCACCTCTAGGCCAGTCAGGGTGCCAGATGGCTCTCTGTAGCCCTGGCCTGCCCCTCATGGTGGGCACAGTTGCCCTTCGGCTCCGGCCTCTTTACATTGACCAGTCAAGGAATCAGAGATTTAGCCTAGCATCTGCTGCCCTCCACGGACAACAAAGGTCCCCTTCTGGGCCCCACCATACAGCTCTCTTCCCCAGGGCTTGCTTAGAGCCCCCCAAAGATCTTAATGGAACAGCTCCTCTCTCCACTGGGCTCACCTGAGCCCTGGGCCTCACCCCTGCCAGCTGTACTCAGGGGCTTCCCTGGCCCCTATGTAGGCCTACAAGTTGGTAGCCCCCATGCCTAGGTTTGGCCTTGCTCTAACTAGGCCCAAGCCTTCTCTCTAGGGCTTGGGATCTCACTGGGCCCCTAGGAAACTTCTACCATCTCCATTGTTCTTCCCTTACCTCCAAGGTTTTCCATGAGCAGCAGCTCAGCTGGGTGTTGTTGTTCTTTCAGCTGAGTGCCTGGATCTAAAATGGCTGCCTCATCAGGGCTGGCCCGCACCTGCTAGGTGCCTGCTCTCTGCCTTAAAGTGGCAGATACAAAAGGTACTCTGTCACAAATTTCAATGTAGATGAGTGCAAACTGATGCATATTGGCAAAAATAACCCAAACTATACCTACACCATGATGGGCTCTAAATTAGGTGTTACCACACAGAAGAGAGACCTGGGACTCATGGACTGTTTGCTAAAAGCATCAGCTTAGTGCTTGGCAGCTATCAAAAAGGCAAACAAAATGTTAAGGACGATTAAAAGAAGAGAAGTGCAAACAAAACAAAGTATCATTATGCCCCTTTATAAATCCGTAGTGTATCCACACCTTGAATGCTGTGCCCAACTTTGGTCCCCACAAATCCCAAAGGATAAGGATACAGAAAAATGAAGGAAGGTACAGAGAAGGGCATCAAGGATAATTAGTGGTATGGAAGGGCTTTCTTATGAGAAGAGACAAAAGAGACTAGGCCTATTCAGTTTAGAAAAGAGCTGCTTAAGGGAGGGACGTGATAAGGATTTACAAAACAATAAATGGTAAAGAGAAACTAAATAGGGATTTATTATTTACAATTTCACAATACAAGAACTAGAGATCATAAAATGAAATTAGAAGGTAGTAAATTTAAAACTAGCAAAGTCCGTTTTCACACAGTGTGTAATTAAAGTGTGGTATTCATACCACAAGACGTTGTGGAAGCTGACAGTTTAACCAGATTCAAAAAGGGATTGGACAAATTCTTGGGTACATCAGTAGCTATTGAACATGGGATTTAGGATTACAGCCTCTGAATCAGAATAGTCTAGACCTTAAATGCTGGAGGCTGCGTGTTGGAGAACAACAGGGCAAAAACTCCTGGTCATATCCTGTTCATTCTTCCTTTCAGCATCCACTCTCTCAAGATGGACCGGACCTATGGTTGGTCGCAATGAAATTTCAGTTTTTATGTTCGTAGACCTTTACCTAAAATATATTCCAAGTCTAGGCTTCAAATGCATTTTAAAAACATGCTTTTAACAGGTGTCATCCATGATTTCTAAAATAAAGAAGAAATCATTTTAACTGGAGCTACACATGCAACAAGTTTAAACACCGATCTCACAGTTGGATTAAGGCCAATGTATGTGAGGTCTTGTAATACCACATTCCAATGATTCTGACACAAGAAGAATATTTGTGGTAATACATTTTTTGTGTTAAAAATGCTGGATTGGGATTTGTCTGGAAAAATCAAGACTGTAAACGCATACTCAAGAAGCACCAAGGTGAAGCATTTGAGCTAATAAAAAGTCAGTTTAACTTTTCCCCTGCTGAAAAATCCTTTAATCTAAACTGAAACATTTTTTCAAATTCAATAAAATTCCAATACTTTTATAACTTTAATGACTCAAGATACTTTATTTCATTTTATTTAGAATTTTTGCCATTTTGTTTTAAGTTTTTCTGCAGAGAGAAGGCAGAGACAGTTCTCCCCCCTTTCTCTTAATTATGCAAAAAAGATTGAGTTGAAATGGGTCAAAACATTTTGTTTGGACATTTTGGACACAAAATGGGAAAATAACTAAACCTTTTTAGAATTTTGGACACAGTTTCAAATGCATCAACTCTTTTTGTTTTGACGTTTCAAAATGAAATACATTTTCAACAAGAAGCTTTCTTGGAATTTCTGTTCTGCCCCAAATATTCAAAACTTATTTATCCCTGTTCACAACAAGCTCTGTTAAAAATACCAACTACAAAACGGGGCTAGTTAACCTGCGTGGTTGTGCTGTATCTCGCCATATGGAAGATTAGGATTCAGTTTTTACTTGAGTTTTCCCTCTTTCCAAACTGGCAGAAAATAGACTTGGAAAATGGGCAGAGATAGGGCATTCAGCTGTGTTTGAGCTAATCTCATTTTAATTAGATGGCTAAAAATTAATTATGGACATAATATTTACCGAATATGATTTCTCATTCGTATAATGTGTAGTATGGTTCTATTTTCTTCTAATGTACAAATAATATATGTGCATATGCAGATGAAAGTGTGTATATACGCACGCACACACACACACACACCCACACACACGCTATTAATAAAGATAACAAAGATTCTTTATCTTCTCTTTCAGATCCATCTCATTCTTTTCACCGAGATGAGACTATAGTTATTGCTTTGGCATCAGTATCTGTATTAGCTGTTTTGATTGCTGCTCTCTTCTTTGGATACAGGATGCTTGCAGGTAGTATTTCATGAGCTTTCTCTTTTTTCCATATTGTTCTTTTGACTTTCGCACAGTGATTTTTTTTTTTTCTTTCTCCCCCCTGTTGCCGTTTTGTGTATAATGTTCCCCACTTTCTTCAGTCAGGCATTTTGGGATAATTCCAGGTCATTGTACATACACCAGTTTTTATAAGGAATCCTTTGTGTTTGTATTCTGGGATCCATTTTTTTTCCATAAAACCTCAGCTCAATGGGATGGGTGAAAGTCTAGTTACAAGCCTTCTGTGAGGACAGTTGCAATGGCATTTTGTGGACATACGAAGAAATAGTTGTGCAGCAAATAATCGTTACTTTCCTAACAATGTAGTCTTCTCACCTGAATTTTACTAATGCTGGAGAGGAGGATTTGCAAGACAACTCTTGAACTGGAATATTCTTCACCACAATGTATAGTGTTGCTGACAACATAGCTCTTTAAACTTTTGCATTTGTAATATGGCCCGATACCTTAACTATCAGAACTTGTGATTCATATTATCTATAGGGGACCATAAACAAGGTCTGCACAGTATGAACATGATGGAAGCAGCAGCATCAGAACCTTCACTTGACCTGGATAATCTCAAATTGTTGGAGGTAGGTTTGACACTTGGGATTTCTATATCTTTTCCTTATATGCTGACTGGAGATCACATCACTTTTCGGACACTGTGGGTGTAGCTACATGTGCGCTCTGTTGTGGAGTAGACCAATAAGCTCCTTGATGAAGCATTATAGTCTACACGTGTGTCAGTATTAGGGCACAGTAAACCAGTGAACTCCACCGTAGGATAGTACTGTCAGGGGTGGTACTGTCTCATGGCAGAATACTGTGCTGAAATGCATGTGTAGATGCTACTGTGGGTGTACATTATACCCATTCAGCTCAACCAGCTGGGGATCTGCTCTACCCCAGCTCAAATTGCTGCTGTCCTGGGTGCATGTGTAGACACTGCACCTGGGAGCAGTTAACTCCAGCTTGAACTGCTCCAGAGTTTATTGCATCACATTAATTGCACGTGTAGATGCACTCAACATGTTTATTTTTACATTTTTGTATTGTTATAGTTATGTTTCTTTTTCACGGCAATTAAAAACCATAAACGGAACAACTAAAAGGTGTTCTTACTTGTTCTATACTAGCAACCAAAGATATTATTTTGTCTTCTCTTTGCATGCTGGTTTCACTGATTAACCAAAGCATGCTCAGGTGTGAGAAGAGCACTATTTTGTATTACATTTTGGTGTCACATAAAAGGGGTCAATGTAGATGACCATGTTAAAAGTGTTTAAAATATCCTACTGTAATAATTTGAAATGGTGTAGTAATACTACTGCAGATTTTCTATGGATTAAATAGTATTCTTTAATAATAGTGTATGCATGTATTCTTAGCCTCCTCAACATCATCTTTCACAGTGGGGCATTCCATATCTCCATGGCAACTAGAGGCAAATTAGAACTCATCCTTGGAAGGATCTCTGCAGAACGCCCTACCTCCAAGCAGCACAGTGGCAGACTTCGAGTCTCCCTTTGCAGCAAAGCTTTCACTGGATTTTTACAAGCTTTTAACTAAATGCGTTGCATTCGCTTCAATGGCACTGATTGTTTTTCTCAAAATGACTAAACTTACAAATGAGGAGGGGGTGATTTTGGGGAACATGTGAAGGACATCTCCTACATTGTTCCCTACATTGCCCTTCAAAAATGGCAGACAGCAGGCTGCAGAAGCTCTACTCCGAGAAGAGCATAAGCAAAGCCTGTGCTGAGATATGCAGCAAGTGTCAGGTCAACTGATTCTTGCTGGCATTTGAGTGAGGTGAATTGTTCATAGATTCATAGATGCTAGGGTCGGAAGGGACCTCAATAGATCATCGAGTCCGACCCCCTGCATAAGCAGGAAAGAGTGC
>NW_017728949.1:3565748-3573148 GCF_001723895.1 Crocodylus porosus
ACCAGTATGGGGTGGGATACCGTATCAAAGGCCTTCCTGAAGTCCAAGTATACGACATCCACCCCTCCTCCTGCGTCGAGGCGTTTTGTGACCTGGTCATAAAAAGAGACTAGATTGGTCAGGCACGATCTACCTGTCACGAGAGAGTTCACAGATTTCATAGAGAAGTTGGGGTGGAAGGGACCTCCACTGGTCATCTAGTCCAACATGCTGCCTTAGTTAGGATCAGTTGCAAAGTATTTCCATTCCGACAAGCTGTTTTTAGCTGTGAGGTCACAGTCGCCATGAAATATGCTGGCTTCTATAAACCATTTGTCATCGGTGGCTTTGGCTCAGTCCTTATTCTGTACACTCAGCCCACACTTAGCCTGGACTCAATGATGGGGGGCGCTGATTCAGATACTGTTCCTTGAGTGATAGATTGACTTTCTTTCCCCCTTCAGTCTCTGAGGATGATACAGGAGAGGGCATTAAGCAGCCATTATCTTTCTCCCAAGAGCTTGCCTGCAGATTGTCCTTTCATTCTCCCTCCATAATTGACTCTTCCTCCTTCCTGGGTCCCTCTCCTGTTCTCTCAGGAGTTTGGCCCACAGATGAAGAATGATATTACTCAAAATCAGACTTAAAAGGGCAGTACAACCTTTTAAAACCTTTCACTCAGAAGTCTCATTTTTAGATCATCTAATGTGAAAAGGAAATTTTTAAAGCTGAGTCTTTAAGTGAAACCTTAGAGTCTCAGCTAAGCTTCCCAAAATTAAGTGCAACTGGGATCTACCTTCACATGTACTTATTTCCAGAAAATGAAAAAAAAATCTGAAAATTGGAAGAATCTTATGATTAAGGCGGAGTAGGAATTCCTTACCAAGGCCTTTTTTAGCTGAGAACTAAAAAGATCTTCATTTCTCCTCGTTAGGAGAGAGAAGCCTTTACTTCATTAGTAAAGACTACCACCTGAGGGAGTAGTAGTCCTGTATAGCCCTCAAGAGTATAAGGTATCACTCACCTAACTTGCATAAGCAGCCACAGTCCTAAGGATATTGGCTTGTGTCTGCTTGTTATGTGGCTTGTATACTCGATTGAAAGTCCAGTCTCAGTGTGCAGGAGAAAAATCTATTTTGGTGGTCTCCAACCTTTTTAAGTAGGAGATCACCTTTGGCATTTAAAAGCAACCCAAGATCTACTGTGTGCTGCCACCCTCCCTCCCTCCCCCTCCACAGAGCAGGTAAGTCTGTGGGGAGGGGGAAGGAGAGGCAGATCAAGGCAGAGGGAGAATTAGATTATTTGGTGGCATGCCTCCCCAGGAGGGAAGTCCTACCTGGCCAGGGCCCCACTCAACTTATCCATGCTTCTGCCTCTGCAGCACTGCCCCCCCACCGTGGGGGCCTTGATCTAGCCCCTGCCACTTCCCTCCCCCACAGACTGACCTGCTGAACTGGGGTGTGCACATGCATGCACATGGGCACTCAACCCCCCACCCCAGCCTCAGATCTACTCCAAGAGGCTCCAAGATTTACCGGTGGATCAAGATCCACTGGTTGGTGACCACTGATGTATTTTAAACTAGATTTCTCTAGAAGCTTTTTTCAGAACTTGATGTTTCACCTGACACTTGCTATGCATTCAGGACTCCCAAAAGTATATCACTGGGCAATTGGAAATCTGTTTGAAGAAGTGGGGTATCTGATATCTATCTAAATATTTTGTAAGTTCTTTGTGGAGCATAGACACAAAACAGGCATTGAAACAGTGGACCAGCAGATAACTGGCTCCTTCTGGTCAGAGAGTCTTCTTAGTCATGTTCACTCTCTCATGTCCAGCAGATGATTTTTCAGAAACATGTATATAGCTAGTAATAAGGCAAACAGCCTCCAGCATTATCTAAGGTGTAGCCCTGTCCATGTTCTAGTCCAAGCCTTTTCCCTTTTTTGTTAGGATTCTACAACAAGAAGCAAAGTTTGTTGCCTGGCTCAGCAAGACACACTTGGGATGGAAACAGATGTTGCCTTTTGTCACCTTTGTGCCACTATAAAAGTTTTTATGGTGGCACAAAGGCCAAGCAAATGGACATCCATATCCCTTGTTGTGCAACAGATGCCTAAAATCTGTGGCTGCAACAAAAGTAGTATTAATTTGTGCCACTTAATTATGGCGGTTGTGGCGAGAAAGTGCAGGCAGCCCAGAGCTGCCAACACTCTTCCGCTGTCCTTGGCAGGTGCTCTGATCCTGCTCACCCCAGGAGTGCCTGCCTGGCTTTTCCTGCTTACAGAGATGTACCTCAGCAGTTCCTGAGGGTGCGTCTCTATAAGCCGGGAAAGTCAAGCAGGCATTCCCAGGGCTTCAGGGGCCCATTCCTGTGTGGGAATTCCCAGGGCACATTAGATCAGGCCCTTCAAGTCCTGGGAGAACATGCTGCCATTTTCCTGCAGCATTAACAGCTGCAACAATGGGCAGTGTGTGTTTTCACTTAATGAAACTGATCCGCTGTGCTGGACATATCCCAACACAGCTGACCTAGTTCATTGGGCAATGTGTATTTGTAGCCTTAGAGCCAAGCAAGTGCAATCCAAGTCAGCCTTACAGTGCATCGAAAGGAGGATGGAAGCCTACAAATGATCTTGCTAGCCTCCAAGTCAGCTTGGAAAAACAAAGGTGTATATGGAGATGCACTTTACAGCCGAACTGGATCAGATGCATAAGTTGTTGTGTGAAAGCACTGACTTCATCAGTTACACTTAAAGCCTCAGGTACAATTGATCTTGTTATTACATACCCTGAAAAGAAAAGTGATTTTGTAAGTAGCAAGGTCATAATATCTTCTAAGTTGTGTAAGGCTACTACTGCCAAGTCTTCCGTGCTTTCTCAAGTATCATGGAGCTGGTTTCTTCACCCCTGCAAACGAAGCATTGGTAGAAGGATATTATAAAACAGGAAAAGCATGTCCCAGTAACCTTTAAGATCATTTTCAAGGGGGGTGGGAGGGGCGGTATATTGAATTCACTCTCTTGCTGTTGAGATTATTCACTGTGGCAGGTAAAAAGCAGTAAAAATCGTCTGACATGGAAGGGACCAAGAAAGAAAAATTCTCTCTTACATGTGAATTTTCTTTCTAGAAGTCTTCATGCCAGTCAGGCTGCTGCCCTTGTCAGGATTACGTTAGGTGTTTTTAGCTATTACCTACTCATTATATAGTTAGAAAGGGAAGAGGAAGTTCCTCCAGAAAATCCTGGGATTTTGTTGTTAGGGTCAGCTGCCAATGGTTGAAGTTAAATACTCTTAAATTTTTATATAGTTGGCTCCCAAAGCTGGAAAATGCTGTTTTTCTGAAGTGCTCTTCCTGAGGGTGGTAGAAAAGCCAGGCTTAGAGCAAAAAACTAGTTAGCCTCCAGTTGCTGTGGAGACGGGAAACACCCCACTGTGAAAACTGACATGATGGGTCCTAAAATGAAATGGTAAGAAAGAGTTGTCCCTTTCTATTAAAAGCTATTTAAACTGTAATGGATTTTCTAGGTAACAGCTTTAAATTAGGGTAGATTTGAAACCTAAGAATGATGATATTAAGCCTTTTAAGACTGAGATTCAAACTACTAAATGGCACGGAAAGTTGTGAGAGCATTCGTCACATCTCTTTTTTTTTTTGTTTGTTTTTGAAATGAAGATTGCTTCCTGCTCAAACTCTCAGAGGAAAAGATGCATAGGGTAAAAGATTAGGTGATACAAAAATTAATTAGCAGTATAGAAATACATGGATTTAACTTGATCTGTTTAAAATATTTAATGAGTTATGCATTTATTTATTGTGGATTGGAGTAAAGAGAAAGCTAATAAGAGCTAGTTTGGCCAGTGCAAGTTTGAAGGCCACAAAGGCTTTTGGGACAAAGTTCTAATTTTGGTCTGTGGCAGAAAATATTGACTAAAGTGTGTCATGGCTTCTGCAATACAGAGTTTCACAAAACATAGTGCATAACTATATATCTACATAACTATATATCTTCCACTACTTGGCAGAGTGAAAACCTTTTGTTCGGATGTGCTTTATTCAGTATAATAAGAACTTTTAAACTTTTCACAGCTGATTGGCCGGGGGCGATATGGAGCAGTATATAAAGGCTCCCTCGATGAGCGTCCAGTGGCTGTAAAAGTATTTTCCTTTGCCAACCGTCAGAACTTTATCAATGAGAGGAACATTTACAGAATCCCATTGATGGAACATGACAATATTGCCCACTTCATTGTGGGAGACGAGCGATTCACTGCAGATGGACGTATGGAATATTTATTGGTGATGGAGTATTATCCCAACGTAAGTACTTCACATGGAAGAATTTGGTTTGTTTTGCAGCTGAACAAGAGTAAAATAAAGAGAATGAGCATTAATATATACCAGTATGCTCCAGTATTTCTTCTTGCATAAATAACTCACCTAGCCTAGACTAATGAAAAAATAAAGAAATAAGAATTTTCATAAGCTGCAGTGCAGTCTACTGTAATACGATAAAGATTTTCCACGTTCTTGGAAAAAGTACTGGGCTGTCAGTTAAGATGCAGATGTTTTTATAAACTGTGGCATATGCAAGGATAGACGATTGAATTGTTTGAGTCTTTCTGACTGAAATTTATTCAGTTCAGAAGTACTGCCTATTGAGCATTAAGAGATGTTGAAACATCATATCTGTATTATGATGTAGTTCCGAGGTTATTAGGTTTGCAATGTGTAACTAGTCTTTCACTCAAGCTAAATAAATTTAAAATAATTTTTGTCAGATAAGGTCATGGTACTATAAATCATATTCCTCTTTTAGGAAGGTAAAATTAACATCCTCACCTAAACTTTTCTATATTTTAACATGGTTTATCTTCCACTAATCACAGGTCATGTATAGAACAGGGTTCAACAACCTTGTGAGGAACAGTGGGCTGAATTATGGAGCTAGGTCCAACATGGGCCACTGCTTCTGACCCGGCCACTGCTGCTCCACCACTCCCTTCCCCTGTACCTGCCACATTGTCAACCTGCTGCCAAATTGCTGCAGATATCCCTGGGCGCTGGTTTGCTGCCATTGTCCCAACTTCGCAGGCTAGATGGAATTATTGGGCTGAGTCTGGCAGAAGGGCCATAGGTTGCCAACCCCTAATAGAGAAAATACATGAAGGAAGGGAGCTTAACCACAAAGTCAAAAAAAAGTGTTGAGAAATAGATGAAATATACCTTCCTTATATTAGCAACTAAGGACTAACATGGTTGCTGTGTGTGGACATGGCAGATTGCATGTAACATTTTTGTTTTAAAACAAAATAAAAACAATATGGGCATGGAGAGAGTGATGTCAAGATTCTTCTATATCCTTCACAAATATGTTTCCTCCTCCTAGTGTGGTGTAATAAGCTGCACTGCAGAGCTGGCTGCTTTTTATTGCTGAGTGTACAGCTATGTATGTGCAGTTTTAAAATGCATATAAACAATGTCAAAATGCATATAAAACATTTGTATATGAATAATTATGGTAAATAATAAAATTAGTGTTTCTATCTTTAGCTATACCAACATGTGTATATATAAATGTACAAATTCCAACTATTTCTTTATATCTATCTTGTTGGTTTTACAGTAGAAAATATGTTAGAATGGTTGGTCATTTGGTTACACAAGCCTAAATCTCATTTATAAAATCTATTTGAACTTCAGATCCCATAATCAATGTCCATAAGGGAAAAGGACAATATTTGAGTTGTGGGGGAGAAGTGGGTGGGAAGCATATGTGTTCAAATGTTAATAGAATATCACAGGGAAATCTACTAATGATAAATAATGACAAGAATTATTACCTCCTCCTGAAATACTCAGGGTATGCTTAAGGTTAAAATGAAAAGTATATCTAATATATTTAAAAATTCAAATGATAGTGGCAGAATGTATAAAACAGTTGGGATTCTAGGTGCCAGTGATCAAAACTGAACACTTTGAAGAGGATCCTAACTATCAGCAATTAAAATGGAAAACACCACTGAAAAAAGTGTCAGCTATAAGCAGATGGATTGCTATGGAGAGAGGTCCAAAAAGTAAGAACCCCTTTGGAAAAAGTTCAATCACATGCAGACCTTAGCTTCCTATACACATGTTTGGGGTTGAGGGTGGGGGCATTTTAATTAGTGCAGTTCCCAGAGAGCTGCTCTAATTAAAATGCCTCATAATCATGTGTACTAAGCCCCTGCAGGTTTAAAAATGGCTGTAGGACACTTTATCTAAACTTCATTTGACAAAGGTTTAGATAAAGTGCCCCAGTGACCAGCTTTAAACCCAAGGGGGCTCATATACATGACAGCGAGGCCATGCTGGACCCATCTACTTAGGACATGGAGCACACTTGATTAACCAGCACGGGTATAGGCACCCTTCGTGTAAAGAAGTGTAACATATAGACCCTTTGTCTACAAGGAGAAGAGATTCCTCTTTCAGTCAGATTTAAAGTTGTTTCAATCACCTGAGTTAGGTTAAATCAACTGAACAGTCCTCACCCCTGCCAAACATCCACGAAAAATGGTTTAACATGTTTGGAGCATTTGAGCTGCTTGGATTATAAACTGGCATTAAGGGGAGTTTTCAGTTAAAGCAGGGAAACTTGATTGGGAGGGAGGAAGGAGGACCCAGGAAACTATAGGCCAGTTAGTCTTACCTCGATCCTGGGGACGCTTTTTGAGAGAAATATCATAGCGCGTGTCCACGAGGGACCAGTAGGGGAGATTATGCTTGGGGCAACCAATGTGGGTTCATTAGAGGCAGGTCCTGTCAGACCAACCTGGTGGCCTTATATGACCGGGTCACAAAATCCTTAGTTGCAGGGATAGCAGTGGACGTAGTCTTTCTGGACTTTCGGAAGGCCTTCGACACTGTCTCTCACCCCATTCTCATTAAAACACTAGGGGACTGTGGCATCAACACCTACACAGTCAAATGGGTCACTAACTGGCTAGAGGGCCGCACCCAGAGAGTGCTAGTGGACGGGTCATTTTCAGCCTGGAGAGATGTGGGCAGTGGGTTCCCCCAGGGCTCAGTCCTTGGGCCTGCACTATTCGACATCTTCATCAGCAACTTGGACGAGGGGTAAAAAGCACCCTGTTCAAATTCGCAGGCAACACTAAGATGTGGGGGCAAGTGGGCACGCTAGAAGGGAGGAATAGGCTGCAGTCGGACCTAGACAGGTTACAGGGGCGGGTGGATGAGAAAAGGATGTGTTTCAACACTGACAAGTGCAAGGTACTGCACCTTGTGGGGGAAGAACCCCTTCAGGCTGGGGAACTACCTTCTCATCCGTGCAGAGGCAGAAAAGGATCTTGGAGTCATCGTTGATGCCAAAACGAACATGGGCCAACAGTGTGGGGATGCAGTCAGGAAGGCCAACTGT
>NW_017728949.1:3573248-3618298 GCF_001723895.1 Crocodylus porosus
GGGGGGATCTAGTGGCCTGTTACAAACTAGTCAGGGGGGACCAGCAGGCATTGGGGGAGCCCCTGTTCCCCCGAGCACTACCAGGAGTGACTAGGAATAATGGTCACAAGCTGGCAAAGGGTAGATTCAGATTAGACATCAGGAGGCGCTGCTTCACTGTCAGGGTGGCTAGGATCTGGAACCAACTTCCAAGAGAAATGGTGCTGGCTCTTACCCTGGGGGTCTTTAAGAGGAGGCTAGATGTACACTTGCTGGGGTCGTTTGACCCCAGTACTCTTTCCTGCCATGGCAGGGGGTCAAACTTGATGATCTGCTCAGGTCCCTTCCTACTGTATGAATTATGAAACTATGATTGAAAAATGCATTCAAGGGAAATGATGAAAATGTGAAGGAGGCTTACAACAAATACCTCTTTTATATTGTAAGTACCCTCCTCAATAAGGTATTTAAAACATCAGGGCTAGCCTAAAACCAGTCCACAGTTGATTTGGTAGCTAATAGAGAAAAATGCTCAGCAGGTGTAATTAATACACAGCATGATCCTTAATTCAGTGAGCAGATGTTCTTCTGTATACTGAACTAACAGCAAGAAATGAAAGATCCCTGCTGGAAGCTGTTACTAGAAGGGAATTACACTTGTCAAGCCTTAGTCATAAGAACCTGATGTGAATAAGGAGGCCACCTGTACAAGCTGTGCAGCTGAAATATTTTTTTTATCATATCCAAAACATGCCTTTTCCTGAAAAGCTTTGGTTAAAAATAATGTCCTTTTAGTAATGGTGAGAACAAATGACAGCCTTTTGACAGTGAATAGCCTTATACACCAGCAGGATTTGTCTTCCATGGGTTAAAATTGAGGCAAACCAGATTAGTACACTTTTATCTTGTCCAGCACTCCTCCTGAGCAGAGTCAAAGCAAGCAGGTTGCAAGGGGCAGCACATGTATAATAGTGTATCATCAGCATCCTGGACTGATAATATTTCATCACTTGTTAAGAGAATAAACAGGGTGGTAAAGACAGTGAAGGATAGCTTCTTTAAAGCACTCCCTAGCATCACACAGTTGTCCGTCAGCAATCCAATGGCTTGTAGCTTTTAAATATAATTAGAACAGTTAGACGATGATTCCAGACACACCAGCATGGTCCTCTGGTCAGTGAAGCAAAAAACAATACTCAGTTACCAAAAGCCAGGATGAAAAGGGTTAAATAAGTCATACTGAAGGGTCCTTTATTTCTAATGTGTACCTTGCCATGGTGATACTGCTTATGGGCTCTATGACTTGATGAGCTATGTCAGTGGGATTTCTTCTATCGGGAATACAAATCTTGCAGCCCTCCAGGTTTGGGGATTGGCTATGAAACAGATAACCCCATACCACAACAAATATTCTTGTCATGGAAACAAAGGAAAGATCTTGCCAATCTCAGAAAAGGCAAACATGGGATTTGTATCATACGACATCCTTTTAAGCAACAAAACAGAACATGGTATAGATGAAACTACTGCAGGGTCCATATGCTGGAGAACTGTATTCAAAGAGTAGCTACGAGTAGTTTAATTGCAAACTGGAAAGATATGTCAAAAGTGGGAATACAGGGGTCTGTCCTGGGTCCAATTCTGTTCAATGTTTTATTGAATGACCTGAATAATGATATAGAGAGTACATTTATTAATTTTACAGGTGATAATAAGCCTGGAAGAAATGCAAGCATTTTGAAGGACAGGCTTAGAATTCAAAATGGTCTTGACAATTTAAAGAAATAGTCTGAACTAAATTGGATTAAATTTAATAAGGACAAATGCAAAGTACTATCATAGCCAGAAATAACTGTACACATATAAAATAGGAAACAACTGGATAGGCAGCAGTTTTGTAGAAGAAAATCTGGGGATTATGGTGGATCATAAAGTGAACATGAGTCAACAATATTGTACTGTTGTACTGTTGCAAAAAAGAACAAACCCACCAAATTACCATACTAAGATATATAAATAGGAGTATTGTATGTAAGATATTAAGTTAAAACTTCAACTATTTTCAGAATTGGCAAGGTCTCATCTGCAGTATTGTGTATCATTCTGGGTACCACACTTGAAAAAAGATGTAAATCAATTGGAGAAAGGTCAGAAGAGTGGAACAAAAATTATCAGAGGTCTAGAAAATGACACAGGAGGAAAGATTTGTGTTTGTTTAATCTAGGGGAAAGACATGGGAAGATACAAGTCTTCAAATATGTAAAAAGTTATTAAAAACTGACGCCCAGGAAAAAGCCAGCCTATTAAATGGGTACTTTGTATTGGTCTTTCATCAGTCCCATGGGACGCCCATGCCCACCTTGGGACAGGGCAGTCAGGGTGAGGGAGATCCCGTGCCCTCCATTAATGCTGACCTTGTGAGGGAATACCTTGAGAAGCTGGATACCTTCAAGTCAGCCGGCCCTGACAATCTACACCCCAGGGTACTCAAGGAGCTGGCAAGCACCATAACCCAGCCTCTGGCATGGATCTTTGAGGACTCCTGGTGCTCTGGTGTAGTGCCCAAAGACTGGAAGAAGGCCAATGTGGTGCCTATCTTCAAGAAAGGGAGGAAAGTGGATCCGGCTAACTATAGGCCCATCAGCCTGTCTGCTATCCTGGGGAAGATCTTAGAAAAGTTTATTAAAGAGGCCATCCTTAATGGACTGGCCAACGCCAACATCCTAAGGGATAGCCAGCATGGATTTTTTGCAGGTAGGTCTTGCTTGACCAATCTCATTGCCTTCTATGACCGGGTGACCTATCACCTGAACAAGGGAGAAGAAATTGATGTAATATATCTTGACTATATATATCCAAGGTGGAGATGAAACTGGGGCTAGCTTCCCGGATCAAGGACAACAAGAAGTCCTTTTTTAAAATGCATAGGGGGCAGAAAGAAGGTTCTGGGTAATGTGGGGCCCCTGCAGGACACGCTGGGAAATTTGGTCGTTACACCAGACGACAAAGCTAACATATTTAATGATTTCTTTGCCTCCATTTTCCTGAGCAGGGACCGGAACTGCCACCCTCCCTTCCCCCCCTTAGACACCAGGGGAGGCACACCAAGGCCAAGGGTTAGTGAGGAAATAGTTAGGGAACTTCTGGAGGGACTGGATGTATTCATATCAGCTGGTCTGGACGATCTCCACCCTAAAGTACTGAGGGAATTGGCTGAGGTTGTTGTAGGACCCCTGGCACGGCTGTACGAGCACTCGTGGTGCTCTGGTGTGGTGCTAGAGGACTGGAAGAGGGTCACTGTGGTTCCCGTCTTCAAAAGGGGAGGAAGGAGGACCTGGGAAACTATAGGCTGGTTAGTCTTACCTCAATCCTGGGTAAGCTTTTTGAGAGAACTATTCTGGCATATGTCCAAAAGGGGCCAGCAGGGGAGATTATGCTTCGGGGCAACTAACACGGGTTCATTAGTGGCAGGTCCTGTCAGACCAACCTGGTGGCCTTCTAGGACCAGGTCACCAAATCCTTAGTTGCAGGGGTAGCAGCGGACATAGTCTTCCTGGACTTTCGGAAGGCCTTCGACAGTGTCTCTCACCCCGTTCTCATTAAGAAACTGGGGGAATGTGGTGTCAACACCTACACAGTCAAATGGGTTGCCAACTGGCTGGAGGGTCGCACCCAAAGAGTGGTAATGAACGGGTCGTTTTCGACCTGGAGGGATGTGGGCAGTGGGGTCCCCCAGGGCTCGGTCCTAGGGCCCACACTGTTCAACATCTTCATCAGTGATTTAGACGAGGGGGTAAAAAACACCCTGTTCAAATTTGCTGATGACGTGAAGATGTGGGGAAATGTGGGTACGCTAGAAGGGAGGAATAGGCTGCAATTGGACCTAGACAGGTTACAGGGGTGGGCAGACGAGAATAGGATTGGATTCAACACTGACAAGTGCAAGGTGATGCACCTAGGGAGGAAGAATCAGCACCATACCTTCAGGCTGGTGAACTCCCTTCTCATCAGTGCAGAGGCAGAAAAGGATCTTGGAGTCATTATTGAAGCCAAAATGAACATGGGCCGCAGCGTGGGGACGCGGTCAGGAAGGCCAACCGCACCTTGTCATGCATCCACAGATGCATCTCAAGCAGGTCCTCCCCCTCTATGCAGCTCTGGTGAGGCCGCAGCTGGAGTACTGTGTTCAGTTCTGGGCGCTGCACTTCAAGAGGGATGTGGACAACATGGAGAGGGTCAAGAGGAGGGCCACTCGCATGATCGGGGGCAGCAGGGCAGGCCCTAAGAGGAGAGGCTACGGGACCTGAACCTGTTCAGCCTCCACAAGAGAAGGCTGAGGGGGGATCTAGTGGCCTGTTACAAACTAGTCAGAGGGGACCAGCAGGCACTGGGGGAGTCCCTGTTCCCCTGAGCGCTACCAGGAGTGACTAGGAATAATGGTCACAAGTGGGCAGAGGGTAGATTCAGGCTAGCTATCAGGAGGTGCTACTTCACGGTGAGGGCAGCTAGGATCTGGAACCAACTTCCAAGAGAAGTGGTGCAGGCTCCTACCCTGGGGGACTTTAAGAGGAGGCTAGATGAACACCTTGCTGGGGTTGTTTGACCCCAATACTCTTTCCTGCCATGGCAGGGGGTCAGACTAGATGATCTGCTCAGGTCCCTTCCGACCCTACAAACTATGAAACTATGACTTCAAAAAAGTCTTTGATCTGGTATCTCATGATTACCTCTTGGTAAAACTGGCCAATTGTGGCTTTGGGTCCACCATGATTCGCTGGCTGGGAAACTGGCTCCGTAGTCAGACCCTGAGGGTAATAATTGATGGAAGTCAATCATCGTGGTGTCCTGTGACCAGTGGCTCTGTCCTTGGACCCATATTGTTCATTATCTTCATTAATGATGTGGACATCGGAGTTAGAAGCAGACTGGCCAAGTTCGCTGATGACACCAAACTTTGGGGCAAAGCATCTACGCGGGAAGACAGGAGGGCGATCCAGGCTGACCTGGACAGGTTCAGCAAATGGGCGGATGAGAACCTGATGGTATTTAACACCAAAAAATGCAAGGTTCTCTACCTTGGGAAGAAAAACCTGCAACTTCCTTATAGGCTTGGCAGTGCTATGCTGGCTAGTGCTATGGAAGAAAGAGACTTGGGGGTCATCATCAATGACCACAAGATGAGCATGAGCCCGCAATTCAATGCTGCAGCTAGTAAAGTGACCAAAACCCTGGCTTGCATCCATAGATGCTTCTCAAGCAAATCCTGGGACGTCGTTCTCCCCTTGTACTCGGCCTTGGTGAGGCTGCAGCTGGAGTACTACGTCCGGTTTGGGGCTCTGCAATTCAAAAAGGATGTTGAGAAGCTTGAGAGAGTCCAGAGAAGAGCCACACGCATGATCAGAGGTCAGGAAAACAGACCTTACGACAACAAGCTGAGAGCCGTGGGGCTCTTTAGCCTGGAAAAGCGCAGGCTCAGGTGATCTGATGGCCACCTATAAGTTTATCAAGGGTGACCACCAGGATCTGGGGGAATGTTTGTGCCCCAGAGCGCCCCAAGGGATGACGAGGTCGAACAGTTATAAACTCCTGCAAGACTGTTTCAGGCTGGACATAAGGAAGAATTTTTTTACTGTCCAAGCCGGCAAGGTCTGGAACAGCCTGCCATCAGAGGTGATTCAAGCACCTACATTGAACGCCTTCAGGAGTAAATTGGATGCTTATCTTGCTGGGATCGTATGACCCCTGCTGACTTCCTGCCCTTCAGGCGGGGGGTTGGACTCAATGATCTTTTGAGGTCCCTTCCTCTTTTTCATAGATTTCACAGACATTAGGGCTGGAAGATTAGAAAATGGTCTCCATGTCCACAGGAAATAGGACAAGTAGTAATGTGTTTAAATTGCTAAAAGGGAAATTTAGGTTATACACAGGAAATTTTTTCTAACTGTGAAGACAGTTAGTCACTGGAGGAAATTACCTAGGCAGGTAATTCCATCATTTAAGGTTTTTAAGAGCATGTTAGATAAATACTTGTCAGGAATGGTTTATAATTGAACCTGCTATGGGACAGAGAATGGACTTAGATGGCCTCCTAAGGTTCCTTTCAGCCCTATTTTCTATTACATTTCCTCCGATTCTATGGAAATATTCTCACTGTCCCTAAAGAACAAATTAAAAGAGTAGAACGTATTCATTCTATAATAAGCAGGCCTGTACCTGAAGTAAAAATCAACTTAGACATCATAGAACAGATGAAAGAATAGAATGTTAATTGCAAGGAAATCACCTTGGGGGAACTTAAAGCAGATTTGGCTTTAAGTTTTAAGGAGGGAGGCAGGATAAAATAACTGCATGTCTATTCAAAGCCAATGGTGAAAAGAAAACTTGAAAATGCTGCTAGGATTCTTCAGCCAAGTACAGGAGACAGAATCCACCACAAAAGTGGAACAATGAAATAATGGAATGGCCTGAGAGAGGAGATTTAAGAGCATGATTTTGTTAGTCCCCAGGAAACTATTCTGTACAATGGTTTTGAACAGAATCCATAATCCTATCACCAGTGGATTTTGAGAAAAACAAGCTGGTTTTCATCACATCCATTCTTTTATTGCTCATAGCTTCATGCTGTGCGTTATCATGGAACAAAGCACTGAACGGCAGCTACAACTCATCTTAAATTTCATCAACTTTTAGAAAGCCTTTGACAGTGTAGTGTAAGTATTTGTGGTAGATGCTAGGAATCTGTATATTGTCATCCAGAACTGTCCAGATCTTCTGGAATCTTTATCAAGACACCAGATGTGCCATAATGTTGTGCCAGGAATTGGTTTACTGGTTTGATGTTCCTAACGGTGTTCATCAAGGGTATGTCCTCTCCCCTTTGTTATTTGGTATGTTCATTGATTCTGAACTATCTCTGGCATCAGGATTAGAAATTCTTCGGGCAGATGGAGTGCTTAGAAATCTGAACTTTATGAATTATATCTTCCTCTTGAATACAGTGATGCACAAAATATAACAAAAGACTGATAGCTTAGTCACAACTGTTAAACAATTGGGCCTTATAATCAGCAAGTCAGAAATAAGGGTTATGAAAGCCAATGCAACCATTGTTCTAGAAATGTTCTTCAGTGCTGCTGATGACTTTATGTACCTAGGCAGCATCTTTCATAACTCAGATTCCTGCATCTGTGATAGGATGACTCAACTGGGAAAGCAAGCACTGCTTTTCAGGAACTCGCCTTATTATGGAAGTCTAAAGCGTCAGCACTAAGCTATGAATCTTTATAGCAGTCTGTTAGGCATATTCTTGTATGACTGGAATCCTAGAAGAATAATTTCATCAAAAAGAAGTTTAAATGCCTTCCTGTCTAGATGTCTGCTCTGGGTATTCAAAGTAAAGTTTCAGATGGAATAAGAATGCTGAGATCTTGAAATGAGTATAATTCACCCACAGTAACACAAATAGTACAGAACTTACCGTGACTGTGTTCTGGGAATGTTGGCTAACAGGCTCCCCAAACAAGGCTCGTTTTAAAAGCCCTAAAGCAAAAGGAAGAGAAATCAATGCAACACATTCACAGTTGAAGCAGCAGACTTGCAGGTTAAGAGTTTGATCGAATTGAAGAAAATGATCCAGGATCAAATAGGTTAGTAATGACAGAACTATGCCCGATGCACCTGATCATGTGAAGCAGATTGGATGCAAAAATCCTAACTTTTGCTGATCTACCAGAAGGTCCCAGTTTTAGTGCTGTAGGGTGGATCCCCATGAGCACGTACATTTGGTTTGCAGTGCACATGCACCCATGGTCTGTGCTGCTAATTTGCTGTGCAACAGGTTTTGGGGGGTTTTTTACACTGGGCGATCCTGGTGTTAAAAAAACTGCTGCTAAAAAAGCTGTGCGGTACACATGGCAGCAGTATGTGCTGCCAAAAAACAGAGCCTGGCTGGCCACAGCCACACTCTAGCTGCCAGCCAAGCTCTGAGCCACTGACTCAGTGCCGCTGCTGCCCCAGGAGGCCCAGAGTCCCCCAGGTAAGGCTGCTGGGATCAGCACAGGCACTGGTTTCAGGCCCCCCTGCCCCACCCAGGTCCCTTTCCTGTGTGCCGGAGTGCGCATTCAGGGATGTGGCCAGGGACAAATAGCAGCAGCACAAATATGTGCCACTGCTATTAGTGCCATGGGAAACACGCCCCTGAACACGTGCTCATGGGGACGTGCCCATAATATCTAGACCATCTTCCCTCATACAGTTGCTACAGCAGAGGACAAAGAAAGCGTCTCTGACTCTGTTACATCTCTTTTCTGTGTCCACATACCATCCATGATCAGAAAATAATCAGACTCCAGAGGATCACCTTTGCACTTCCTTTCAAATCTGACTTAGATGCCCCTAAATATCAGTGTTAAAATATGATGGAAACAGAGATGCAGTGGAGTACCAAGAAACCATTCCTGTAGCTGATGTTACATCTGTCAAAGAGTTCATAATTCTCAAGTGTGCTTCATTTTTTAGAGACATAGTTCATTTAAGTCCCAAAGTTAACTATCCACAGAAAAATGTGATGCCCTTTCACTTCTGTTGTTGAAAATGACTTGCCTCAGAAATTAAGAATCCTGGCTCTTGGGTTATAGATGAAGTTATTTCATACTAAAATCAATCATCTTGAAAGGGCTTCAGGTTTTTCATTTTAATAATTTTTGTGCCACCTTTATTTTGGGTCTCTAGCATGATGTCTCTTACATTTGGTCCCTGGCAGGTTGAGAGATCTGAGTGAGCTTATCCATGCTCTAGCTGGAATGGAAAGCCAAATATAACTCAGAACTAGCAGAGACAGCAGAAATCCTCAGGATTCCAGAGTCTACATGAGCAGATAGAGACTGATTTTTAGCACTGACATGGGAGGAGTAGACTAAACATACTGAGTAATGGTGTGATTATACAGAGAAATAAGACTCAAAATATTTGACGTTATCCTAAATAAGGGCAGCTCTGTGCAAAATCTCTTTGTGCTAGATAAAACCTAGTCCGTCTCTAGCACTTGGGAGACAAGTGCTTAATTTTCTGATATCCATAGATACTTTGAAATTTCTGGCTAGTTTCATAGTTGTTAGGGTAAAGGAGTCATGATGGTATTTTTTTTATTTCAGAAAAAAAATATTTATTAAAAATAAATATTTAAAATGTAAAGTGATCTATAACAAATTACTACTTGGATTCAGGGTTTCTTTTCATTATTAGAGCATCGAAGCAGCATGGGTTAGGTGTCTTGCAGTCTGCATATGACAACACTTAAGCAACACAAAATAAAATTTGGTTTGTGCATGGGGTATGTATGCAAGTCACATTTGTCCTATTTTTTCCAACAAACAGCTTATCTATTTGTGGCTCTGCATGCTATACAGTGTGAATTTAAAAGGCTTTAAGAGTTTTATAACTAAATATAGGAATGACAGGAACTGTATTCTCAGCTGGTTTTGGACTGATAATGTTAAATAAACATTGGATTAAACATCTATCTCAGACTCCAGTACTTCTAAGCTGTGTTATACACATTTATCCCATCTAAACCACCTTTCAGTATGATGCAGTATATCCCAAATGTAGCCAAGTGTCTATATTTACTAGACTTTCAAAAAAAATTAGAAGTTACATGAAGCTGTTTTGTTTTTTTAATTAAATATGAATTTGTATATAAATTATAAAAAGCTCTATTAATGGTAGAGATACTTGACTTCTGTTTACATAGTCAGATGTCAGTTTTCATTCCTAAGACTCCTTGTGGGACTGGGAGGAGTAACCCTGAGGTAACCATGGTCCAGGAAACATGCAGGGAGCATTTCCCAGCTGTCCAGCTCCTCCCAGGACTTGAAGGAGTCAAGTGGCAGGGAAAGGCTTCCCATGCTTTGCCCAGACCAAGGACCAGAAGGAGTGGAGCAGCAGCTTCTCCCCATGCCTTCCTGAGACCTGGAGAGGGGCTGCAGGCTGAAATGCCTATAAGCTCCCTCTCTTGGGAAGATTTCTACTGTTGCAAATTTCCTGGAATTGTAGCAAGAAAAATTAATGTCTGTCCATTACCTATATGTCTTCTAGCTAAGATGCTGAGTGGAGCATGTAAGCATATTTAGTGAAGTTGGCATCTACAAGCTCTGTGGTGCTGGGCTGGAGCATGCACAGAGTGCCAGTGCAGAACCTTGTGGAACATAGCAAAATGTCTCTAAAAAGCTATAAATGTGGTCTGATGATTACTATGAAAGGCACAAACTTCAGCCAAATAGGAATACATTTTCATGGGGACTATAAAAGACTCCTCTTATAGTGCAGGACTACTCCTGCTTCTTTTCTGCTCTACCCCACCCACCAACAAATTTAAAGCTTGTTTTCCAAACACAGGAGATGTTGAAGCTTGCCAAAGAGATGGCTCAGAAAAAGTAATTAAATATTGGCAAAACTCATTTTCCCTCAACTTCATTCTCTGAAACAGAATTTTTCCTGAATTTTTTTCAGAAGTCTTCCAAATAAGTTGATAGCAAACTTGAGAATTATCAACTCAGTCAACTAACGTTTTGCGAAGTTATCAACAACTGAAAATAACACCTTATCATGGGTAGTGTTGGCCAGATTTAACTACATGTTGCTACCAATTCTGCTTCCTGGGGTGGGGAGGCAGAGCAGTTAAGGTGTCCCACTTCGCTACAGAAAACATCAGTTTAAAACCTCACTCCTGGTTCATGCCAAAGGCTGCCTCTAGATGACCCACATGTACATGAATACCTGGCCATTCAGGCTGGGGAATCGAGAAGACTGGAGTATGATGCTAGTTGCATCATTTGTTTGCATTATATTGGCACAGTAATTGATATACCTTAACCCAGTGAGCCATTTGACTTGGGTGGTGCTTTCTCTTAATTTTGACTAGCCCCTGTCCTTCTGAAATATAAAATCTGTACAGTAAAGGTTGCTTTTAGTCCAGTAAATCTCTTGTTATGGGTGCTGATTATTCAGAGTTCACTATTTAGCATTCCAGGTAATTGTCTTCAATTACCTTCCTTCTTTACAAAGGATTTCAGAATACTGGAATAGCTGCAAAAGGATAAATGCAGTCTATCTAAACTGCTTTAATTTTATAGCTAATGTTAATTTTTCTTCAGGTCTTAAAAGGCCTCACAGGAACTTATTTTTATTTTTGCATAATTTTTCGGTCTTCAACCTTCTATTCAATATTCTGTTAAACTTTTAGATAAAACTCATGAGCAGTTGCAGAATTAGAGTCTAGGGAACACTTGGTGATACAGACTCTTTAAAATATGTTGACTTAATTATTAAGGTTGATACGATTTCAAACCACTGTTTTTATTTTTTCCTCTAGGGCTCTCTCTGCAAGTATTTGAGTCTCCATACAAGTGATTGGGTGAGCTCTTGTCGCTTAGCCCACTCAATAACCAGGGGCCTGGCATACCTTCACACGGAGTTACCTCGAGGAGGTAAGATCAGGAAGGGATGTATTTAGAGCAGAATAATTGGGATAGGTTTCAGGTAGTAGTTTTTCTTTTCCTTTTCTTTTCACAGGCAGTATCAAAGAGAAATAGTTTATTTTAAGAAATAACTGAGCAGATGATAAGTAAAAATATAGACTACACATAGCTTCCTGTAGTATATCCATCTCCTGAGTACTCCAACACCATGGTCTGGATCTGTAGATACTTTTATGAAAATGTGGACAAAGAGCCAACAAAACTCCACAAACATGCAAGAGAGAAGCAGAGTTGCACAATACTGTTGTGCCATAGTAAGAGATAACTAAAGACTCAGAGGATCTGACATGCACTATCTGAATTTTAAAAAGCTTGTAGATGAAGTGTTCTGATATATCACAGTTCATATATATATCACAGAAGCAATATTTTCAGTTTAAAAGTATGCGTATTATGTATATGGAAGGAAAATATTTATATCTTCTGTTTTATTGTAGTCTTATCTTCTATAACATTTTCTTTCAGGGAAGGGACCATATTTTTACTATGTATAAATAAAAACACCTAATTAATTTGATGCTTTATTACAACACTGTATGGGACAAACCATTGAGACACAGCTTTTTCGTTTTTAGTTGCATGCTTCATTCAACATTTTTATAGCTAAAGTATAATTATATAATAGTTATTCTGAGATCTGTAATGTAAAAGTTTAAAAAGTATGGTTTGTCACTGAAATAGTAACTACAAATGAAAGGACTAGTAAGGCACAGGGAGATTAATTCACCAGTAAATAATAGAAGCTGAGAATGTCCTAAATTTTGGTTAAAAGCAAGTTTATAATAATGAATGTAAGCAGTAATGTTTATGAAAAATAGAGGAAAATACCTATTCAAAAGCAAGGCTATCATTAGCCTATTTTATATTCATATATGCCAGTGAAACTGCAGCCAGCACCTTAAACTTAATCATTGTGAAAGATACAGCTAAGTCTTTCCATTAAGCAGCTGCAATTACACAAACCTTTTACCACCGTGAAGAAAGACAGAACAATAGTCTTTTTTTGTGTGTGTATAATCCAGGGGGAAACTTACAATGCATAATGAACTCAGATTCTAGGAACATAAGACCATAATAAACCAGTTCTGCGTTCTTGGCTGTTTTACTAAACAAGTCTCCATTAAAAAATGGATACAAACTGTTCCGTTGGCTAGCAGTCGTAATTTGAGAACGCTAGATAAGGTTATGTTTACAATATTTTATGATAAGTACATTTCAGTCCTTTTGTAACAAGCTTCTGCAAAGGTTTACACAACTTACAGTGAAGTCCACAAAAAACTGCTCAAAACCGATAAGACTTCCAGCAATGTTTAAGTGTTTTAATATATTAGACTTTTCTGATACTTTGTGACTTAGTTTAAGACCTGTTACTTGCTTAGATCAACAGTTCATTCTTGCTGCCAAGCAGTGACTTTCCAGATATCAGCTGTTCACATTCAGTCATGGAAGGCATTAAAATAAGTTTGAGAGCCAGACCAGGCAGTTGGGGAACAGTGCGTTCATTTGTCCAGCTGGAGAGGTACGTTTAGGAATAACCTGAGGTTTCTCCTGGGGCAGCTCTGATCCATTGCAGGATTAGTGTGTTCGAGCTCTGGAACAAATGTGAGCTGTATATTGATATGACTGCCCCATCCAGTTTCTGCATAGGTGCCAAGCTAATTGTAAAGCAAGCTGCTTGTGCCTTGTATGAGGGAGGATTCTGATATCAGGAAGTTGCTTGGACTGGGAGTTAAATTTGGGACAGCAGGTCTGTGCTTAAATGCATATGACTTCCCTGCTTAAGCTATGCTGAAATCTTCGTGGGAATCAAAATAAACTTGCTGGTTTTGTTAAAACTGTGTAGAATTATTATCTAATAATAGGTTGCAGAGTGTAATAGACTTACTGGTAGAGTGGCAAGGTCTCCTCTCCTGCCTGACTCGCCACCTAGATGCTACCCTGCTACTCCCCTCTGTCTTCTCAGGGTTCACCTACCCTATTATTTCACCTGCACTGCCTTGATGTTATGATTTCATAGAGGGTCTGCACCTAAGAGGCAGAAGTGGGTTTTGTGGTGACCGGTCCTTGTCTGGGCTAAGTCCTCCCCAGCCTTCACCCATTTTAATCTAGTAGCTGGGTTTTTGCATCCAAGGTCCACTGTACCAAAACCCCAGACTCCTGGGCCCCAGCTTACCCCTCTTGGGCTCTGGGCGCCTCTGCCCCCTGGGCTTGCCCTTTGTGGACTTCAGGCTCACACCTCACAGTCTTTGCTGCTGGGTATTCAATCCTCTTACAAGCAGCAGTCCTCCTGAAGTGTTTGGGCTTCTGCCCTCACATAGCCCACTGGACTTCAGGTCCTAGAAGTGCTCTGTGCTGGGATGTCCCTGCAGCATCCTTGTGGCTTCCAGTCCTCCCTTTACAGCCACAGCTGGTCCTTCAGTTTAAAGCCAAACCAAAACCATGATTGTCCACTCCCAAAACAAAAAGGTTTTCCTCCCAGGCTTAATCCCGCCCTATGATAGCACTACCACAAAGGCTCAAGGCACTTATCTATTGCTGCTGCCTGGAATGCAGAGTTTCTTCCAACTCCCCTTCTGCCCAGAGTCCTTCTTCTGTGAGCAGCCTGGACTGGCTTTTCCCTGGAGCTTTGCCTCCTGTGGTTCCTATGGCCAGTCTTTCTTCTCTTAGGCCTTGGGTTTATAAGCCTCTTCCTGAGTCACCTGACAGTCTACTTCCACCCCAGTCAATCACTAGCTGCACATAGGATGGACAACCATCTTAATTAAGGCCCTTCACCATTGTAAATCTGTTCCAGCGGCTGGGCCAGCCAGCTGACCCTGGGCCCCCTCTCCCCCTCAGTAATGGGACAGGGACCCCGTTCCAATAGACATAGCAAGATGTTATGAACATCAGTCAGTGTTTCTATGGTTACTAAAGTATGTTTCTGTGGCCATAAGGAAGAAAATGTTAACTTCAGGAAGTCATTTTTTGTTTTTTAATAAATGAGCAGACGCAATGAGATTCCTATTTTGTCAATCAGAAGTGCTTTTCAGTTAATAATGAACACTTTCATATATCCCCACAGACCACTACAAACCTGCAATTTCCCATCGGGACTTGAATAGCCGTAATGTACTGGTGAAGAATGATGGAACATGTGTAATTAGTGATTTTGGACTATCCATGAAGCTAACTGGAAACAGACTGGTACGCCCAGGCGAGGAGGACAATGCAGCCATTAGTGAGGTAAGCATGAATAAAGAAAGCACAGTAATAGGTCTTTGTAAATGGGATGTAATAGGGGAGACATTAATTTAGAAATAATCTGGAGATACCTACTTCTCAAGTGAGCAAGGAATAGTTGTAGAATTCCTTTGGGGGAGGGGAGAGATACTGTATATGGGGAAAAGAACATTGAAGAATTTAGTTCTTTTGAAAGGTTTGAGGTCAATGGCTGTGGAGACCAAAATCCTCTATTAACAGGACAGGTACAACAGGTCAGCAAGGATACCAGGAGGCATGGACCCTGCATGCTGAAGAGGGGGATACAGTGGTAGTAGAGAGCTTGCTGCACATCTATTTGGTGCCAGGCTCTCAGCAGCAGAGGAAACAACTGTGCCACCTCAACCCCGATCTGCTCCGGGTGCTTGTTTTCATGCTGAAGTCCTTCAGCGCAAATTTGGGGAAACCTTGTCTGAATGCCAGAGAGTATTGTTGATCTTTCTGCTGAGACCCATCAGCACTCGGTGCAGTTACAGTGGTGTTTGGTATGATGTAGACTCTCATCCCTTAGGCCAGTGGTTCTCAACGTTTTAAGACTCACAGCTCCCCTTGGGAAAATGCCAGCTTAGTTTCACTCAGTTTTTGATGACAGAAAAATAATAGAGCAATTCTTGTGTTGCAAAAAACACACACAGACCAGTACAACCCAGAATGTTTTTAACATTATGGATCCTATTTGATATCACTGGGATTATCTTGTGAAGGATGTTTGCACACCTAACAGTGATAACATTGCATGACACACTACAGCACCCCTGAAAGGATCTCAAGACATCCTAAGGTGCCAAGGCACCCTGGTTGAGAATAGCTGTATTAGGCCTTATATTGGGGGTGGGCAAAATATGGCCCGTGGGCCAGATCCAGCCTGCCAATCACTTCCCTCCGGCCCACAGAGACCCTTCAAAACCGATGTAATGGTTGCTACCTCTCTAAAAGCCTCCAGTGGCACCAGCCGCCGGCTGCAGCATCTCAGGCTGTTTCCTTGGGTTCTGGTTATGAGGCAACTGACCCTGACCTCAGCCTGACCTCCCCAGGCCCCGCCCTGCCCCAGCTCAGGCCATGTTTGTAGCTTGAGGGGGTGGGGGGCTGGGCTAGAACCTGTGGCGCTGGTGAGGGGAAACAGTGTCTGGGCCGGGTTCTGCTTTGCTGCACGGGACTGGAAAGGGCCCTGCCCTGCAGGTAAGCCCAGGAAGGACTGGCTGCTGGGCTGGCTTTCCCTGTGCCATGCTGATCGGGCCGTGCAGGGTCGGGCTGGGCTGGCACTGGGGAGGGGAAGTGGCAGCTGTGCCACAGCTCCAGCCCAGTCAGCACCAGGGAGGAGAGGTGGTGGTGGAGCCATGTGCTGCTCGGGACAGGATAAGCCCAGCTGGAGTGGCAGGGGCTCAGCTGCATTTTCCTCCTGCCTGCACCAGTCAGTCTCAAGGGGCACATGGCTCCACCGCTGCTTCTGCTGGCCGGTGCAGACCTGGCCAGGTTCCTCCCATCCCCAGCAGCACATGAGGAGCCGACTTCAGCTGCATGCCGCCTTTCCTGGCTGGTGCAGACCTGACCAGGTCTGTCCCATCCAAAGCAGCATGCAGCTGAAGCCAACTTCCCAGGTGCTGCTGGGGACAGGGCAAGACCAACTGGGTTGGCACTGGCCAGCAGAAGCAGAGCCTCCTTTTGGGACCAGCTGGCACAGGTAGGAGGGAAGTTCTAGGGGAGGTCTGATGAACCTGAAACCCCACTGCTGGGGCAGGATGCTAGAGGGGTCACAACCCCTTCCTACCTGGTAAGTTGTACAAGGGAAGGGACTTCTGGTGGCAAAGGTCAGGAGTCAGGGGGTGGGACGTCCAGTCCCAAGATGGCGAACAGGGGGTGGGGCAACTGAAGGGGCAGGGCTACCCATGCAGTCCTCGGCAGCTCACCAAAACTCATCAACTGGCCCTCTGCCCAAAATAATTGCCCGCCCCTGCCTTATATTGATAGCATTCATTCATCTCACATAGCCCCTAAACACTCCTCAAGTGGTAATGTTTTTTGTCATAACCAATCTAAACTGGATTTGAAGCAGTGATCAGGATATAAATGCCTCAGATCCTACAACCAGTTCTTTACAGTCCATCCTTTCATCTTTGGAATATCATTATATGATCAAACTGGAGAGAGCATAGGGTCATAGAACACACAAAAATAATTCAGTAGCTGCTTCTTTCTGTACTTTTGGCTAAGGATGGATATAAGGGAAACTGAATGTAAGGACCTTAAGAACAATGAAATACTGTTCAGATGAAGAGTGTGAAATTCCCAGTATATTTCAGTAGACTCTTGTTTTCCATTCAGTGAAGCTTTGCTGTTCTTGCAGTACAGTTTTACGTAGTGTTTTCTACTGTGCGAATCCTCTTGAAAAGCAGCTATTTTAATAATAGTTCTTAGTATTTAGGTGTTTAATTTCTCAGGAATAAAGAATTGATTAACTCTGAACAAGGTAGAAGGGAGAGGATTAAGTTATCACTGTTTAAAGGGTAAATTAATTCTTTTTGAAATGGGTCTTCTATTCTAACAAAATACTCTGCTATATAATGAAGTTACTTGGGGAAATAACATTTCACTTGAGGAGGTTACACTGTGTCCTTCTGAAGATGACACAGTACAAGAGCTATACTTACATATTTCACATTTATTTAGTGAGTACAACAACATTTTAGAGACCAAGAAAATAAGAGGAAGAAGAGTTGCTTTTCCTGCTAAATTGTAGAAAACAGAATATAAGATGGGGGTAGAACAAAAATAGGACCTTTAATAAACTAAGTCAAATGTAAGATTAAGTTTCTGAATTAAAAATTTAACTATATCTTTCTACAGGTTGGTACAATCCGCTACATGGCACCAGAAGTACTGGAGGGAGCAGTGAACCTGAGGGACTGTGAATCTGCTCTGAAACAAGTAGATATGTATGCACTAGGCCTTATCTACTGGGAGATTTTTATGAGATGCACTGACCTCTTTCCAGGTAACTGTGGGATTTACCAGATTCATAAATTTCCTAAATGCATTTTTTAAATCGGATCCATTATGTTTGTCACAGAACGGAAAAAAAGTTCTTGTTTTTAAACATTAATCCAGTGCCATCTAGTGTTCAGGAGTATTACTGATATCAATACAGTATGCATAGTTGTAATATATTGAAATCACTGGTGTATGTGGCCTTTTATTTGCCCTGTTAACCTGCTTGCAAGTCTGTTTATAATGCAGTTTGGATGAATCTTATCACTGTCTCGCATTTCAGAACCATCATGTGTTGGGAAGACTACATAGTCAAATCAATTGATTTCCATAATTGATGTAGCACCTTACATGCATCTCAGTTCTTGTTATTGAATATTTGGAAGGGAAGTTACTGTGATTTAATGCAGATCATCATGGTTTTCATGCTAGCCTTTGTCTGTGCTAATGCCTGCTGAACATTCAATGGACTCAATAGATATAATCTAGGGAAAAAGATAATGGACTTGTAAAGTGCAACACATTAAAAGGTTGTTCATAGCTACCCTTTTATTTATTACTGAAGTGCATCTTGCAGAGTTAACAGGACATAGAGTGCAATAATCTATACCTAAGCAGCTGTACTTTACGGGCTGGGATTACAGTTTCTTTTCCTTCCTGTTCCATGTTAAATATAAGGACAACTCCAGTCTGCCTTGTTTTGTGCAAATTAAGTATGGTACACAGGCTCTTGACCAGCTCTTTGTCCCTTGCATGGATGAACTCTCAACTGGCTGCTACCCACAGGACATTGCTAAACACTTCTGTTTTCATATTTATCTATATTATGTTAACTTAAAGTCTTGATGGGGAACAGAAACTTCCCTGTCAGCTCTTGCCATCTTAAAGCCCGTTGGTTCACTATTGCTTTGTTTCATGGGGTTCTTTTTCTTTCTTTTTGCCAACAGGGGAGTCTGTGCCAGAGTACCAGATGGCATTCCAGACAGAAGTCGGAAACCATCCCACTTTTGAAGATATGCAAGTTCTGGTGTCTAGGGAGAAGCAGAGACCAAAATTCCCAGAAGCCTGGAAAGAGAACAGCCTGGTGAGACGGCATATTTACAGAGAAGTTTTGGATTGAGCCAGCTAAGTGGTGTTCTCACTCCTCAAAGCCAGATGTTGCATATATTTTTTCTAATTGACATTAATATTTAAAGTTTAGGAGTTGGTCTAGGCTGCACTTTTTTTAAATAATGAAGTCAACTAAAATACTTTGTATAGAACAGTTCATATTAAAATAAGGGATTCTGAAAAAAGAAATACTGTGATTACCACCAGATCTTAAGAAGTTACGAGTCAGAAGAACATGTCATATTAACATTTGTATGTGTATTGTAAGTTCAGTACACTTGAGGCAAAAAATATAAAAATATTCCCTATAATATTTCCAGGATATCCAAGAATGCTCAAAGATGTTACTAATGAAAATTTCATTATGCTTGCAAATAAAGCCAAATAACACAGATACTGTAAGCATAGCATTTTCGTAATCATATTCCTTTTCCCAAATTATGTATTTTATAAACTACTGAATTTTAAAAGTAATATAGTGCTTCACATTTTTATAGTTGTTTGAATTTTTTATTCTAAAACGTGTGAATAATGCAGATTTCTGTTGTTGCTGTTGTTTATATTATCATAGCACACAGATGCACTAGTCTTGGCCCAGGACAGAGTACACTACAGACTGCACAGCCACTGAACACAGATATATCCCTGTCACAAAGAGTTTACTGATAAGTATCAGACAAGAGAACAGATAGATACAGACTGATGGCAAAGACAATATGACAGTTTTGGTCAGGATGGTAGTCAGCGGCTTCAGTACACCAACAAGATCACTTTTGTCAAGATTTTGGGTGCATCGTGACAAAGGAGATATTTGAAAAAGAATAATGAAATAGCTTTAGGATATTAAAGGAATCTTCTCCCGAGTACGTACAGTAGCAGAGAGAAAGCACAAAGGTGCTTGTTTGGAAATCTAGCAGATGTGAATGGCAGCTTGCCTTCTGAGCCACTTACCTTACAACCTCTTCATACTACACAACTGGTGAAGAGTAGAAGGCAAAAAGTCTTGAAGGAGAAAGCAAATTGTTTGTTCGTTGAGTCAGAAAAGCATGGGCCAGCAGAAGGATGAAATAATAAATGATGGCCCAGGAAAGTGAACTTTGCATCAGCCTTCTAAGTGAATATAAACTGTGTCAAAGCCAGAGAAAGGATATTGCAGTAATTGAGACACAAGATGTAAAGGGCTTGGGCAACCTGTGTGGATAGAGAGACATGCCTATAACATAAGAGATGCTATGCAGAAACAATATGGAGGATTTGTACATAGCCAGAATATGAGGAATTAGACAGAAGTCCAAAGTGAACAGGAGATCCATGTTATAGTCTGAGTGAAGGCAAATTGATGGTGTCATCTACACTAATTAAGAAAGAGAACATAGGAACACGGGTACCATGCTAGGTGAGGTCAGTGGTCTATCTAGCCCAGTATTCTGTCTCCAGGAGTGGTAGAAATGAACACTATAGAGGAAAAGCATTGAATTGGCTATCTCTAGTGTGATCTGTCCCCTATTCAGTATCCTCCCTGGCTTGCACCACTATTGGTTGTCCCCTCAAAGGGGACAACTCCAACTGTTCTGTTCAGTACCCATTAATAGATTTATTATTCATGAATTTATCCTGTCCCTTTTGAACCTGGCTATGCTATCTGCCCCGACCACCTCCTGTGGCAGTGAATTCCATAAGTTAACTGCACTGCGTTCAAAAGTATTTTCTCTTGTTAGTTTTAAACCTGTTGCATCTTAATTTTAGCAATAGCCCTTAGTTCTAGTATTCTGGGACTTGGTGAACAATAGTTCCCTGTTCACTTGGTTCACATGTTTCTTGATTTTTATAGACCTCTGTCGTATCTCCCCTCAGCCTTCTCTTTCCAGATTGAAGAATCGTGGCCTTTTTAGTCTCTCCTGGTATGGCAGCTGCTCCAGGCCCCTGATCATTTTGGCTGCCCTTCTCTGTACCTTTTCTAGTTCTCCTACATCCTTTTTGAGATGCAGAGACCAAAACTGCACACAGTATTCATAGTATTCAAAATGTGGGCATAACATGAATTTGTATAGTGACATGATGATGCTCTTTGTTTTGTTTTTGGCTCCCTTCTTAATGATGTTTTTAGAGAACTGTCTACAGTACCTCCAAGGTTTCTTTCCTTAGAACAGCAGGTTCAGAACTCAGCACTGTGTACATATAGTTGAGATTATTTTTCCCCATGTGCATGACCTTGCACTTGTTAACACTGAATTTCATCCACCATTTTTTCCCTACTGCGTAGCTTGGTGAGATCTTTCTACAGCTCCTTTGTGTCACCTTGGGACTTGATTACCTGGAATCATTTGGTGTCATCTGCAAACCTGAAGATTTCACTGTGCACCTCCATTTCCAGATCATTGGTGAAAATGTTGAACAAAATAGGGTCCAGCACAGATCCCTGCAGATCCCTTTTGACTTCCCTCCAACCTGAAAAGTAACCATTTATCCCAGTCTTTCCTAACTTTTAATCAACTCTGTCCACAAAATAACCTGCCCTCCAATCTGTAGCAATGCAGTTTTTAGAAAAAAGCCTTGGTGAGGGCCAGAGTTTGTGACCTTTCTTGTTTTTCTTATTTAGGTATGCCTTCCATTTTCTAAAGGATGCTTTTTTGCTTTGAATCGCCTCCTTAACTCTGCTATTAAACCATGCAGGGGTTTTATTGGACTAATCTTTCCTTAATACCCCAAGACAGGCTTGAGGTGTAAGGGAGAGATTAAGAGCTCTGTTTATTTGGGTTGAGCTTGCACTAAAGGCTGAACATCCACAAGATGTTGGAGAAATTGGCCCAGAGTTTAGTTTGAACAAACAGAAATGAGTTTGGAATAGAGCCGGATCTATAAATTGCCCACAGTAGGGATAGTAGTTGAATATGGGTTTAGAGATGAGCTTACCCCAAGGTAAAAGATAGAGGAAGAAAAGAAGGGGCCAAAGGCAGAGCCCTGAGAAACCCCTACAGAAAGCTGAGGAGGGATGAGGAGGATCCTCTGAAGAACAGCTGAAAAAGTTATTAGAAAGGTAGGCGGAAAACCGGAAGACAGGCAGCCAGCACTGGAAGCCAACAGAAGAGCAGATTTCAAAAGGGACACCATGGTGAACTCTGTTGAAGGGGGCTGCTCAGTCAAGAAAAAGGAAGAAAAGAATACTGGTTATAAGATCTGGGTTTGAAAAACTGATCAGTGACTTCTGTTAAGAGCTCGTTCAGTAAGTTTGGGGGTGGAAACTGTATTGGTGAGGGCCTAGGTTGGAATTTGAGGAAATGAATCCCCAAAGATAAAATGGAAAAGGCAGTTGAGGGTGGTTGTCAAGGGTAGATCTAGGGGGATGTTGTGGTGCAGTCACAATGCACTTTGATTCCTTTCTGCCCCTGCCATCCGTGTTAGCCGAGGTCCTGTTCCTGCTACAGCCAGTCTGTGCAGCCCCTCTTCCAGAGCTGGACAGGCAGCCAGCAGCCCCTGCCATGTCCTGTGTGCCTCAGAGATCAAGGGCCTGATCCTGCCTGCACTTCCTTTTTCAAAATTCTGGATTCACTGTTGGTGGTAGTCGAAGAAGCAAGTGAAGTCAAAGGTGTTTTTTAAGATGGGAGAAATTAAAGCATATGTATTATGAGTGTTTAGGAGATTTTTAGATCTTGGTCCAGTTAGTTTAATTCATAAAGCTCTGGGATTCTCAAGGGTTCTGCTCCATGTTAGTAAGTGGCTGAAACTCATTTTCTCCATAAACTGCTCCTAAGCTGCATCTAAGCTTGCACTTAACACATAGCAATAAACTGTATCAGAGTTTATTGCTCCTAGGCGCAGTGTTTACATATGTGCCTGGGACCACAGCATGTTGAGCCAGGGCAGAACAGGGGGATCCCCGCGAGCCTGGGGCTGCTCTGCCCTGTCTCAGCATGCTGCTGAGGGGCTGGCTGGGGCATGAGCATGCTGCAGTGCTGGTCTAGCCAGCAGGCAGCCCACACACACAGTGCCCCATTCAGCCTCGGTCACTGTCTACACTTGTGTTTTGGTGCACACAACTGTTCCGCTGTAGGATGGTATTTGTCCCAGACAGTATTGTCCTATACCAGCAGAGTTAATTAATTTACTGCGCCCTAATATGGGTGCGTGTGTAGATGGTGATGCTTTACTGCAGAGCTAGTCAGTCAGCTCCACAGTAAGGCACACATAGATGCATCCCTAATATTGGAGATCTTTACATGGAAAATGCAAAGTATCTTGATTCACATGTTTATTTCACTACAGAATATAAAATAGTTCAGTAAGTGAGAGAAGTGGTGATTAAAAGAATCAAGAGATATATTATTGACTTTTGATGAAAACGGAGCTTTAGCTGCTCTAGCACTTAGAAAACGGTTTCAGGCACATTTATGAGGAAGTCAAAGCTTCTGGTACTATAATGTTGTTATAAAACACATTGTGACCTGCGTTCCGGTCTACTTGCGGAGGTGTTTTATTACCAGGGATCCTGGTTTTCCATGATAAAAAAAAAAAATCACAAATTCTCTGATAAATTGCAAATTCTCTGATAATCCCAAAATCTGTGGTTAAAATTAAATACCCCCCACAGCCCTGCTGGTGTCCCTCATTCCCCCCCACACAGTCCTGCTTCTGCCGCTTGCCTCCCACCCACAGCCTCTGCCCCTCAGCCCTGCTGGAGAAGGCCCCCAGCTGCCAGAGCTATGGGGCCAGGGACCCAGGTCCGTAGCCCCTTGCCCTGCACCCCCCAGATCTGGTGGGGTGGGGCAGGGCAGGTGTGTGCTGCCCCTGTGCACACAGAAGAAGTATGGCCAGGGCAGCACAGAGCTTGCAGCAGCAGGCAGCTTCCATGCGTTGCCCCACTGTGCCCTTTGTGCTCCCCTCTGCGTTTGCGACCCAGGGTTTGCAGCTGGCTGGGGAAGGGGAGGCTTGCAGTTTCCCTGCTCCCAGCTGGAGTGCCTGGCTGCCTGCAAACCCCCTCTCCTGGCCAGAGAGTGCCCAAGCTGGCTGGGGGTTGAGGGAGCAAGGGAGGCTGCAACCCCCCCCATCCCCTCCTGCCAGCTCAAGTGCCCAGCTGGCTGCAAACCTCCCCACTCCTCAGCCCCCAGCCATCTTGGGCAGTCCCTGGCCAGGCACTTCAGTCAGGAGCAGGTGTTTGCAGCCAGCCGAGCACTCTGGCCTGGAGTGGGCAGGCTGCAAACCCTCTCCGGGTCGGAGTGCCTGGCCGGGGAGTGCCCAAGATGGCTGGGGGCTGAGGGAACAGGGAGGCTGCAAACCTCTTCCACTCCTGGTTGGAGTGCCCAAGCTGGCTGGGAGCTAAGGAGCAGGGAGGTTTGCAGCCAGCCAGGCACTCTGGCTGGGAGTGGGCAGGCTGCAAGCCGTCTCCTGGCCAGAGTGCCCGGCTGGCTGCAGACCTCCCTGCTCCCTCAGCCCCTAGCCAGTTTCGGTCCCTCGGCCCTGCCCCACAACCCCCAAGCCTCACTTACCTCCAGCAAGAACAGTGAGCCTGAAGTAGCCCCTGGTAGATGTGAGTGTCGGGCCCCATCCTTTCCCCTCTCCCTTCCCCTCCAGGCAGGGTTTCTCCACCCCTTTTGCAAAGAAGCTCTTGTAGGCTGGAACTCAGCCAGCCTGCAGAGCTCTTTGCAAAAGGGAGAAATCCGTGGGTTTCTCTTCTAAAAGGGAAAATCTGGATTTTCTCTGATTTAAAAATGGGAAATACGTGGTTTTCTCTGTTTTTCTGTGGGAAGTGGAAAACCTGGATCCCTGTTCATTACACAGTTTTGGCCAGCACAGTTTAAAGAAAAAAAATCCACGTCTGCCATTTTGACCCCCAGATGCAGACTGAGGACCAAGGTAGGTTTGAGAAGCCTGTCCTAACAAAACCAAGTAGTCCAAAGGAACAGGTATAAGAACTTGCATAAAAACCTTAACCTTAAATTTAGCAAGTAAATATAGATGCGTAACAGAATTGGTTCTTACAGTGAAGAAATTAGAAAATATTCATGAACCTAAAAGAAAGATGATTCTAATACCAGAAAGAGAAAGACAGTAATCTTAATGCCTAAACTTACTAAATTCCAAGATCTTAAAATCAGTTTATTGTGCGTCTCAGGCCTAGGACCAGTCTTGAGCTGGCTCTGGTGCAGTGCAGACATGTTTTTTAGGAGCTGCATACATAGCAGGGATAGGGTCTTGAACAGTCAGCTGATTGTCGGTCTCAGTCCAGGGACAGCATTGCAGCTGGTTCAAGACCCCTGCCCCCCAAGTTTGCCAATCCTTAAAAAACATGTGTGCACCACACTGGAGCCAGTCAAGACTCCGGTGTGGTGCTGGGGCTGGGACTGACGATCAGAAAGGTAGAGATTGTTAGAGATCATATTAAACGGTACCCTACAGCTGCTCAGAACATGTTCTAACTTTTCATTTGGCGTGGTAACACTTACTGCTATCTAATAAAACACATTGCAAGTGTCCTATGTGACAAGATCTTAAGTCCTTAAAAATAAAGGGTTTTGTTACACGAGTAACGGGGAACCTCCTTGTGACCCAGAGTTCTAAGCTAGAGGAACACTATCTGAGGGTAAAGCCAACTCTTTTATTAGCTATTAGCTAATCAATAATATGAAGCCACTTTACTTCTAATAGGGCAAGCATATGTCCTAAAATATTCTAATTCTCATATTAAATTATTCTAACTAGCCTAGAGCTAAACTCTTACACTTCTCTCATCTCTGGCCTACTTTACAATTCTCTCACCTTTACCATGGTTCTAAAATTATCTCACTGATGATATTTTCTCACCTTTTACCATTTCCTTAGAGTCTATTTCCCTTAGTCTGACTGCTTGGTATAACTTATGCAAATTAGCCTACTTTATCCTTTTGTATTCCTATAAAGCATTCTGGCTGCTTGCAGACATTAACCACCGTGCCGCCGCCCCCCCCCCCAACACACACACACACACTCTTTACCTAAAAGAAGCAGTGTGTTAGTTCAACCTAACTATTCAGCGTCTGTATAGATCAGACACTTCTGTGGGGCTTTTTGGTGTTTATATCTAAAGCTGAGTCAATCAGCTATTAGCTAAAAGGGCCAAAAAGCTCCCCTAAAGTACCCAGTTTATACAGATGTTTGGCGAGCCGAGTCCAGCTGAAGCACTGCCTCTTCTAGTCATGCACTTGACTCTCTACAGGAGTGTGCCAAGTTTAACGTAAAGCACCATTTTTTAAATGCCTGGAAGCAGCCTCTAATGCTTAATAAGGTCTGCAACAGTGTTCAAGGAGTGTGTGCTTGCTGGTATCCTAACTATGGCACTGTTTAATACAGCTCTGGAAGAAGCAAGTTTACCAGCTGTTTTTTAAAGAGAGTTCCATTTGGTTCAGCTCATGTAGGTGTGTTGTTCTGAGCTAATAGTGAGTGGTGAGGTTTTACAGACTTATTTTAAATGCTCATTATGGTGAACCGTAGAACAGTTAGAATATAGGACTATTAGAGTGACTCCTATATTTAGGTTACCTAACATGTTTCTTGTCTTGTTGCCCAGATTTTGGTAGCATTCTAGAATAACTGAAAATGATCACTCAATCAATAGGACAGCAAAGCTGAAATGTAAAATCAAAGGTGAATAATTTGACACACGGCTTTTTTTTTTGCAGGCTATAAGGTCACTAAAAGAGACAATTGAAGACTGTTGGGACCAAGATGCTGAAGCACGACTGACAGCCCAGTGTGCTGAGGAGAGGATGGCTGAACTCATGATGATTTGGGAGAGGAACAAATCAGTTAGCCCAACAGTCAATCCTATGTCTACTGCCATGCAAAATGAACGGTAAGAAATGAAGTTTAGTGTTAGCCAATTAATATATTAATATTAATAATATATATTAATATTATAACTTCATCACCTCCAGGAGTAAATTTAGACTGTCGTCGATAGTAGTTGAATGTTCCTAGACCTGGAAATTGACATGCTTATGTGAGCTAGTTTGTACATAGACATTGTATAATTTGGTCCAGGTTGTTAATTTACTCTGTGAATCCACAAAGAAACTGATTCTTCACCGCTCTAAGTCCTCAAATTCCCCAAATATCTCTGAAGCCCATGTGCCTGTGATGTGAACTGTATTTTGGATAGAGGAGACTGGGGTTTTTTTTGTTGGCTGAGTTACATAGCCACCCAAAAAATAGACTTGCACAGTTAAAAGAAAGAAATTATTATGACCTGTCTTTGGAATTGCTGCTAAATGATGCATGATATTTCTGTTTAAAATGTTTCTGCTAAAAGCTATGTGTATTCATTGCCAGTTGGGAAACATGAGTTCATGAAATCACTCAGAGCCTCAGTTCTGCACTCATTCAATTAAGGAACCACAAGGTCAGCATTGAAGTCATAATTATTCTGACCCTCAGAGGCGCTGTGAACTTCCCTTTTCTGACTGTAAATGATCCAGGTGGAAGGAAAGTCAGCTGAGTTGACATTAACATTTTATATATTCTATAGATGCATGTTGGGAGATATTATTGCTGTTCATGGTAGTGTTTCTTCTCATGTTAAATTTGTATTAAACACATGGATCACTTTTAACAAATTTGTTAGAACCATGGATTTTATCAAAATTTTGTGACTGCCTTGTTTTTTATTCCTTCCATCTCTAACGTTTCCTTTACCTACTGCCTCCTCAGCATCTCTTGTCAGCGCTTACTCTTGCTTAGCTCAACAGTAAACTAAGCAATCAGCATATGGAACAAATAGAACAACATTCCTCTTATTTGGCTTTAAAAAAAAAAACCAAAGTAACATCCTTGATGAAGTCTCTTATCTACTAATGCCATTTCATGGCAGCCAGAGGTTGTAGAAGCTGTAGTGCTGTCAGAATTCATGAAGTAATTGGTCTCCCAAAGGAAAGCTGATTTAGCTTTGTATTACTATGTACTTGTTAATACTGTACATTATTATACTGTAACATTTTTCTTCCTTTATTTTTAAAGCAACCTGTCACACCATAGGCGTGTGTCAAAGATCAGGCCCTATCCAGATTATTCTTCTTCCTCCTACATTGAAGACTCAATTCACCACACTGACAGCATTGTGAAGAACATTTCCTCTGAGCATTCAATGTCCACTACGCCACTGACTTCAGGGGAAAAGAACAGAAACTCCATTAACTATGAAAGACAGCAAGCACAGGCTCGAATCCCTAGTCCTGAGACCAGCGTCACCAGCTTGTCCACCAACACTACTACCACCAATACAACTGGGCTTACTCCTAGCACTGGCATGACAACTATATCTGAGATGCCTTACTCAGATGAAGCAAACCTACATGCTACAAACATCATGCAGCCTATTGGGCCAACTCCTGTTTGTCTGCAGCTAACAGAGGAGGACTTGGAGACCAACAAGCTGGATCCAAAAGAAGTAGATAAGAACCTAAAGGAGAGTTCTGATGAGAATTTGATGGAGCATTCCCTGAAACAGTTCAGTGGACCAGATCCACTCAGCAGTACCAGCTCTAGCTTGCTTTATCCACTGATAAAATTAGCAGTAGAGGTAACTGGACAGCAGGACTTCTCACAAGCAGGGAATGGTCAAGCATGTTTGATACCAGATGTCCCATCTGCTCAGGTCTACCCTCTACCGAAGCAGCAAAACTTGCCGAAGAGGCCTACTAGTCTACCCTTAAACACCAAAAATTCAACAAAGGAGCCAAGACTGAAATTTGGTGGCAAGCACAAATCAAACTTGAAGCAAGTAGAAACTGGAGTTGCCAAGATGAACTCTATCAATACTGCAGAACCTCATGTGGTAACAGTTACTATGAATGGAGTGGCTGGGAGGAGCCACAGCATAAATTCACATGCTGTAACAACCCAGTATGCCAATGGAGCAGTGCCATCTGGCCAGACGACCAGTTCCATGACACACAGGGCCCAAGAAATGCTTCAGAACCAGTTCAGTGGAGAGGACAGTCGGCTGAATATTAACTCAAGCCCTGATGAGCATGAACCTCTGCTGAGACGGGAGCAGCAAGTTAGCCACGATGAAGGTGTTCTAGATCGTTTAGTGGACAGGAGAGAGCGGTCACTGGATAATGGACGAACAAATGCCAATAACAACAATAGCAATCCTTGCCCAGTGCAAGATATAGCTGCAGTCAGCATCCAGAGCACGGCAACAAATCCTAGCCAGACCCAGACCAGAAGAGCACAGAGGCCTAATTCACTGGATCTCTCAGCCACAAATACTTTGGATAGCAGTGGCATGCAATGTAAGTGCAGAGAGGTCTTGAATTTCCTTAACACTTTGTTATCCAACAACTAAGCATACCTGCCAGCATGCTTAGTTATTGAGTAACTTAGTAAACATTTGTGCTGTCTCTCACCCCCAAAAGCCACCCTCCCAAATTCCCATTAATGCTTAATTTTAGTGCTTAATTTTCTCCCAGTAAATTAGTTCTGTGCTTCAGACCCTCAAATATATCAGTTCTTTCTTTCTCCCCCATCCCTGGAATAAATCAATTCCCCTAATATCTGCTCTGTCATCCCAAGTCCAGTCACAAATAAATGCCTTCCTTTTTGCAGAACATTTCTGCTACTATTGAAAAAATAGAAGACTTTGAACCTCCCAGTCCCCCTCCACTATGATTCCTCTTCTCACCCTTTCTCTTCCCCTAAGAGGTAGTGGCTCTGAGCTTAACTCCCTTCCCTTGCTCAAGAAGGGCTAGTGTTACATTAGTCACTGTGCTTTTTTATTTTCCACTTCTCTCCAGAGCAGCTAGTAGTCCTTCATCCTAGGCAGCATTTCTTCTTGCGCTACACAAGCCATGAGTAGGTTTCTCAAACCCTGAATTGTGCAATACAGTATTCCAGGGTAATTAAAAGCTGGGCTTTGGCTGTGGTTCTGCGCGTTACAACCTATTTAAGAAACAGGTAAAATGGAATTACAAGATTAAATAATAAAATCATGCCATTAAAAATGTAGTGTTTTTAAAGACTTAAGTGTTTTACTGCCCTATAGAAACTGCGATACCACTGTATCACCTGTTTCAAGTACAAAAAGATACCCTGATGGTGCAAGCCACCTGAATGGTAAATCATGGGGGGCAAAAAGTATCCAAAGTAACCCAGATGACTCCAGTGGCATAACTACAGAGTTCCACTGTTTAAGTGAGAGCAAAATTTGATCCAGTGTTTTAATGGCACCTACTGTGCATCCAATACTAGTTATATCTTTTGTCACTGTGCTTGCTTTGAAAGGATTCTGTTTCTAGAAATAACCACCTTGAACTCTTCAAGCGCTTTCTTCTACAATGTTATATTTTCTACTCGCTTATCTTTAATAGGTGACTCGTTGCAAGATGGCAAGCCAGGCTCAGGAGAGAAGATCAAGAAACGTGTGAAAACTCCTTATTCACTGAAGCGGTGGCGCCCATCAACATGGGTCATCTCTACTGAACCACTGGACTGCGAGGTCAACAATAACGGCAACGAAAGGGCAGTCCACTCTAAATCCAGCACTGCTGTTTACCTTGCAGAAGGAGGTACTGCCACAACTATGGTGTCTAAGGATGCAGGAGTGAACTGTCTGTGAAATATTTTAGAAGTTGACAAAATGACATTTTTGCATTATTTGAAACAAAAATGCAGAAGACATTTAAAAAAAAAAAAAAAAACTGCTTTCTCCTCCTGTCCACATCCCCTACCAAGGACTCGCTTTAAATAGATTTCAGCTATGCAGAAAATTTTTAGCTTATGCTTCCATATTTTTTAATTTTGTTTTATTTTTTTGAACATTTTTGCACTTTTATTTAGTATCGCTAAAGTTAAGTCTGTCTGTTTTTGACCACAAAATTATATATATGTGTATCAAAAATGTGGTCTCAAAATATTTTTTTAAAAAAATAACAAAAAAAGTATTGCTGATAATCAGTTTAGACCAGTTTCTAAAGGTCACTAAAAACATACAGACTAGAAGACAGGTTTGACTGCAGTGGTGTCTTGTATCCATGTTTTGATTTCTGTGCACAAGCTAGTTTGTATATTTTTATGTTACAAAGTGTATTATCTTTTGAACTCCCTACTTTTCTTGTGTTATGTTGAAATGTGCAATAGTCTCTAGTTCACAGTAAAGTGTGTTTTGAAACCAGCCACACATTCTCCCCATCTTTGTGAGTATTTGTTAATTTGTCCCTGACAATTTAGCAGTCAATCATTCACGACAGTGAACTTTGCACACCATAGCCAGCTTGAAGCAGCTGCCTGTATCTGTCCTTGTGCTCTAAGATGACAGTGGATAATGCATGAATTTTCCCCACCTTGAAAGGGCTTTTAAAAAGGAACAAAAAATATGATTTCAAATACTTTTCCTTTAATCCTTTAAAATTTTATTCAGTTTACTTCATAACAGATATTATAATAGTTTGGGACATTCTAAGAAAAAAAACAGAACAAAATGTAAAGGAACAAAATATGTCAGCCGCTTTTCCATTTTATATTTGATGCAGCTTCATTATTTGTATTTATGCAAACTTTCTTATTGCTGTTAATGTGTATTTAAAAGTTTGTTTTTTGTCAGAAATCCTAATGAACTATCCTGCTAAGAGTTCTAGTGAAGGTAGGTTGTTAAGTCATTTTGTTGCCTAGAAGAGTACTGACTTGTGATTGGCCCAAAATGGTCATGTGTTGAATCTCAGCTTTTATTATTTAGCTCCTTAGAATAAATATCTATATCTGGAGCAATGTCAAGCACATTACATTTGCAAGTTTGTGCATCTTAACTGGCTGCTGCTGCTGAGTTAAGTGAAAATTATTCTTCCCTTCAAAGTTTTTTTTTTCTAGACCCTTTCATTCATTTTGCTGTTCAAATTTTAAGCTAAACTTTAAAAATTCATGGTCATGAGATTAGTTTCTTTTTTCTTTTCCTAATGAGAACATTTAAAATGTATGTAACCCTACATGCACTGATGTCAGGTATCAGTGACTGGTAATGTAATACCTGTTGGGGTAAGTATTGATCTCAGCTTCTTTTCAAGCCAATATTATTATTATCTTCTCAGGGCAATAATACTGGCTGCTGACTTTAACAGAACTCGCTGCCCCCATATAAGGACATTGGCTCAGGAGTAATTTTGTCTTGCTAAAAAAAAAAGTTAAACACAAAGTAGCTAAAGAACTGTAGAATCTGGCTTGCTGTGATACTGAGCAACATATTTCACTTGTGTTGGGAAACTGCTCAAATCCTTAAGGTTTAGAAAATAAAAACCTCAAAACCTGTGATGAAAAATAAGTCAGCACACCAAATGCCGATAGCAAGATACTGGTGGTCAAGAACTGCACACAACCCATCTTTCTTCAGTTGACTCGGTCTATATTTTTGTCTTTTCAAGCCCAGTTATTTCATGATCTTGCTATCATACAGGTTCTCCATGAGAGAACCTTTATCAGCTCTGTTCCTATACCTGTAATAACAAAGCTAGCATACATAATGTATGCTTTTCTCCTACTCTTTACACTTTCTTGCATCCTTGTATCTCTATAGCTTCTTCTTTTCATGCTTTTTAAATGCTCTTGGCCAGAAACTGCTATTAGATATATCTTTATAGCTATAGACTGGGTTTGGGCAAAATGCAGCCCGCAGGCTGGATATGGTCCACCAGGCCATTCTATCTGCCCATGGGGCCCCTAAAAAATTAATAGTTATCTGCCCCTGGCTGCCTGTTATGTGGCCCTCAATGGCTTGCCAAAACTCAGTAAGCAGCCCTCCACCCAAAATAATTGCCTTCCCCTGATATAGACTGTCCCCATATAGTTGCATGCGCATAAAGCAAGGCCAGATTTGTCCTCCATCTTTCACTAAGCACTGTCTAAACCTTTTAATCAAATAGCTCTCCTTCTCTCAGAGACGCAACATTTTATTATGCTGGTGTGCAAATATACAACTATATTTTTTGGTAGAAAAAGACTAATTTTCTCCATGTTATTCTCATGTCTTTCTCCTACTTGCCGTCTGCTGCAGGCTCACATCCCAGACATTGAAACCTTGCCACCTACTTACAGATTGGCTTGCCTTACACATTGATCTAAATTAATGGCATTACAGGCTTAATATTACTTCTAGATTTTGTCTCTTTCTGCGTTTATCTTAATTTGAAATTCTTCACACTTTGGAGGTTTCAGCTTGACTGTTGCAAATAGAATTCCTTGCTTTTTGCAACAATTATCATATCACGCATGCTAAAGACTGTTCACATCTCTTCCATTGACTTTTTGCTTTGCCTTACATGAATCATTTATCATTTCAAAATGTTAGTTTGACAAGCATCTGTAAGACACTCACGCTTTTATCTGAGATGAAACACGCTAGGGTAGGAAAAGTTATTTGCTCTAGCTACTGCTCCTTTTTGCCAAGACTGATTTGCACCAGTCTTCTAGCCTTTGTTTTCAAGCCAGTCCTTACTGAGAATTCCAAGTTTTTTATAATTAAGGCAATCAAAAGATTTAATGAAATTACTTTGCCAGATGCCTTTCTGGCATTCTGCGGTTTTCCTTATTCGTTCACAGAAATTTTGCTGAAAACCTTTGAGGTAAATCATAATTGTTAGAAGGTGTCTATTACATGATCTAACATATATAAATACAATTGTAATACAATACAAGTGTGTACACTTTATCGTAGTATACCTGGTAGATCCAGTTGAAATGGCATCAGTCTTCTCAAGGTCAATCCAGTTACATTTTGAGTAGATACTAGGGTGCTCTAATTTTGCGGCGGTACATGAGATTGGATTACTACAGCTTAATTTTAATGTACAATTGGTAAAGTCCCTCAATGCCCAGAGTAAGTAATCTAAACTTTAAAACAGAACACAGTCCCTATAAATTAAATTATATTAAATCACAGTTCACAAAAATACTTCAGGAAATGACGGTTAAGGGAAACAAATTAAGTAAGAGAATTCTGAAAATCAAATCTATATAAATAATGAATTAATGTGCAGTAAATCAGTTTTGAAAAGTCCAGTTATATATATGATGCATTTGTTGAGTAACAGTACATCAAAATTGTGTCAGAATCTCTTCTGTACACATATACGTGTATTTTTCATATCCTTTTTCCTGTAGCTAGGATTAAAGAGCTTTTCTGGAGTAAGCGGATGGATAGGAGGATTTTTTTTACCTAACCATCATAAAACCAAATGCTTTTCAGTTTTGAATCATGCCCACACCAAGATTTTGACCCTAGCAGTCTTTGTAAAAAAAAAAAAAAACCCCAACATTCTGTCGCTACTGAAACCAAGCAATTTTTAATGTGAACAAAAGGCATAAAGAGGCTATAATTCAACTATATTAAAAAAACCAGAATATAGATGACATTTGTGATTTTTACATTTAAGTGCCCCATTTCAGAAAATTACATAATATATCTTGATTTTCTTTTAAATTAAGAATTACTTACTTTTAATTACACAATTTTAAATATATCTGGGAGTAGTATATGTATATCTGCCACAATGCTTGCTGGATGGACCCTGCTGTATGTTCCTATGATATCTGTAAAGTATTTGAGGGAGAGGTTTAAAAAAATTCCACTAATGTTACATTAATAGAAATATATTCAAAAAGCAATTTTATTATAGGACAAAAAATTAAAAGGCCACTGCTGTTTTGTCCTTGAAACATCTGTTCAGCATAGCCGTTCTGGAAATTGTCTACATGCTATGTGTTAAATTGCCAAAATATGTCAAAACAGTGGATTTCTCCATGTTTATATCTTAATTATTGGATCTCCCATATATAGATCTACATTTATACTTTCCTGCATGCAAGTCAACCCAGGAAAAACATTTAATTCTATGCTGTGATTTCTACTTGCACACAGAATAGTAGTTACTTATTACTGAAACAGAAAAAGTGATCAAGTAAACAGAAAAAAAAACCTAAACAAAAAAACCCCACTGAAATAATTACTGCCTAGTAAAGTAGAGTATATCTATAGGCTGTGTCTTGACTTAACTTCTTTGGACTGAGAAACATTTGTAAGAATTTAGCAAACCAGTAACCCATCAGATTAGTCCATGAAATCTGCACTGCAGACTGGTTCATTCAGCATCTTCTATATCTGGATTGTGGAATTGTCTCTTGGATTGTGACATTTTCTCTCAGGTGTCCAACACTTTAAAACAGAAAATTCGTTTCAGTAAATTTCTGTTTCTCAGTTGCTCAACCTTTTCATAGAATCATAGAACCGGAAGGAACCTGTAGGATCAAAAAGTCCATTCCCCTGCCATGGGCAGAAAGTTATTGGGCTCAGATGAGCTCAGCAAGGTGCCTGTCCAGCCTCCTCTTGAACACCTCCAAGGATGGTGACTGCACCACCTGTGCTGGGATTGTGTTCCAGTTCCTGGCAACCCTTACAGAGAAGAAGTTTTTCCTTATATCTAGCCTGAATTTACCCTCTATAAGCTTATGTCCATTGGTCCTCATCTTCCCTTGAGGTGTCTTCCTGAAGGGTTGCTCAGCTAGATCTTGGTGTTCACCCCCTGACGTACTTGTAGGCAGCTATCAAGTCACCTCTTGCCCTTCTCTTACTCAGACTGAACAGGCCCAAGTCCCAGAATCTGTCCTCCTAGGGCCTACCCTCCATTCCCTTGACCATGCAGGTGGCCCTTCTCTGTACTTTCTTGAGTTTAGCCATGTCCTTCTTGAAGTGCAGTGTCCAGAACTGGGCATAGTACTCCAGCTGAGGCCTCACCAGTGCCAAATAGAGAGGGAGGAGCACCTCCCTGCATGTGTTGGACACGCATCAGCTGATGCACGCCAGAGCTCTGTTTGCTTTCCTGGTGTCCTCATCACGCTGCTGGCTCACTTCCATTTTCTGGTTGATTGTAACCCCTAGGTCTCGTTCAGATGCTGTGCCAGCCAGGGCCGCCACCCATCGTGTAGTTATTGTGAGGGTTCTTCTTACCCATATGGTGAACTTTGCACTTTCCCTGTTAAACCTCATCTGATTCTGATTTGCCCATGAGTCCAGTCTGTCAAGGTCATCCTGAATTCTGACCCCTATCATTCAGTGTGCCTGGGTTTCCCTACAATTTGGTATCATCCACAAACTTAATAATTCCACCCTGTCATCCAAGGCTTTAATGAATATATTAAAGAGCATGAGCCCAAGCACCAATCCCTTGGAGACACCACTGGAAATGGCCCTCCAGGATGAGGCCATCCCATCAATTACCAGCCAGAGGGTAGTAATTTTTCTATGCTTTTAAATCCTTTCTCACTGCAGAAACTATATATGAATTGGAGCCATTAAACATATTTTGTATGTAAACTTTGTATATGTATTTAGATGCATATATGTAATGCATCAATTCCAATATTAAATATTATGGCTAAGTATCAGAGAATCTGCTCAATATCACAGTATCACACTATAATGTACTGGCTAAGTATCATGCGTTTTTCACAGGCAGTTTTAAGTTGCATTACTACCATATTATGATAGAAACTGAGCTTCGACTACTAAAATCATTTACTTCCTAAGTAGATAAAGGTAATTAGATGTGTTAATCTGAAGTCAGGCTGGGCAGGGTGGCACCTTATAACTTGTTCAGAGAGGCAGGAGCTTTCTGATACTACAGCCTACTTTGTCTGTCTACTCATAGCACCTGATGAAGTAGGCTGTAGCTTACAAAAGCTCAAGCCTCTTTGAATGAGTTAGCCTGTGACGTGCCACCCTGCTTTACCTTCTGCCTAATTTTGTTAATATTATTGTTTAATATCCCTCAGGATAGAACCTAGTCATTGCCTTCATCTGTGTAAAATAGATTTACTTTGAAAAGGGAAAAAAGGCTGGGAATGCGATTAATAATGAAATTCATAGAAAGATAAAGAATATAAGGTTGCTTTGTCAAAGTTACACTCAGAATACTAGCATTACGCCGTAACTTGAAGTGTTTTATTTTTATAAGACCTTATTGTTCTTATGGATAAAGCTACGTGAACAGGTCACAGGCCCTTAAACCTACTGAAAATAAAAAGTCCTTTTCTATTCTTTAGTCACATATAGGTTCCCACCAGAAATATGGCTAAGTTTGGTTCTGGAGCTTTTTTTAAAACAGTTTGGTTTTGGTATAAAATAGATTTAGCAATCTGAGATTTTTCCAGCACCGACAGAAGTCGCTGCCAAATTTTCCACTCCCTGTTGTGTGGACAAGGTCAAGATTTTTGGCGCACAATTTTTCTAAGAAACGGGCTGCTTCTAATCAGCAGGGGCTTGTTTCAGCTACCACTGAAGTCAAAGGAAAATGTTGCCATTGATTTAAATTGAAGCAGGATCAGCCCCTCTGGCCTTGCTTATACAATAGGGAGTTTTTTCCCCTTAAAATTTCTCACCCTGCTTAACACTGATGCAGCTGCAGTGGTGGAAGTAGTAATGTATGCATGCTGATGCTGCCTGTTGGCTTCTTGAGCATGGCTAGCTGACATGTTGATTAAAACCCACACACCCGTCTATGATGATCCCTGTATAGCTGCGACCAGTAAGTGGAATTGTACTATTGGTAGTGCTGAAAGGAAGTTAAAAAAAAAAAAAGTTCAGTTCTCATTGTCAGTAATATTAAGATCCCTACATGCTGCTTCAGCCATAGTTGAGGTGTGATACATTTATACCTCCTGTTTTAATGTTCACGATTTAAATACTGTTTACAGCACATGTTAAGGCCATGTCTAGTTATCTTAATCTGAAGCTCAAGTGGCTTACATTATATAAGTACATAATAAAACAGCCCATTTTAGATGACTGTATAATATCATTCATTTAAAAAACCTGCCAACAAGTAGTGATCTAAAATTGTAAATGATTCAAAAGAGACATTTTGATTAATCCCAATGCATAGTCCATGTTTTAACAAGTTTAGTAATTGTCATAGTTTGGAAAAACCTCTTCAAACCTCATCCAGCTTCTTGATTAAATGAATCCATGAGTTTGGGTGAAAGGCCCATTAGGGTTTCTATTTATATATTTTGTGCCCTTTATTCTAAACAGTTGTTGCCTCCCTCATACTTTTTACATTTTAAATAATAGAAATAACTTTTCTTTATAGATTAGTAGCCCAGGGTCTTCCATAAAACAAATTTTCACACATATTCACTTGCTAGCTTTCCAGGCAGAGCAGAAATGTTAAATTTCATTCTAGAGCACTTGATTCAGTCTTGTATGCATAAGAACTGCACAGCAAAGTAGTTTGTAGTCTTATTTTACTCTCTCAGACTATCCCACTTACCCTTTTTCTTCACCTAAAGGGAAAGGAAAGTGCTAATAGTGAGTTTCAGTAATAAGATTGTCACAGAAATTCACAAAAACCAGGCAAGCCCAAGATAAAGCTGACTCCGTTCTTCACCTTGAATGTCCTGGTTTGTGGCTTTTCTCTCTCTTTCACAATGTTAAAATGTATTTAAAAAGATTATTGTATGTAATGTTTTTGTCTGGTTTTGTCTCTAGAGGAAAATGTGCTGTATTCACATTGGTAGAAGCTGGAATCATAACTTTACAACTCTAGCTGATTACTTTATCCTCAAAATAAATTAAACAAGAAAAGTGAATGAACACTGATTTCTAGGATTTGGTGTTTTGTAGAAGCTGAAATACGGAGATGTGAAACTGCCATTCTCCTATGGAAGAGCGAAAATTGTAAGATAGAGAGCACTAATTTCTGAGCGAGCTTTTATGGAGGGGAAAAATCCTTAAATGGTAGTCTCATCAGAACCCTCACGTTAACGGGTATTTTTGTTTATTTTTTCTCTCAAATTATGAGGAAATATCATGTATGAATTTATAAATAATTACTTCAGTTTATTTTTCTTTTGTATAAGCTGCCCGATACCTCGCTATGCTGTATAAGTTGTGTTTTATGGAACAGTGTGAGTATGAAATAAAAAAGCTAATTACTTTTCCTTTTTTTAATCATCTGTGGATGCCACTATGAAAGCTGACATTGTTGAAGCCACTACAGAGTTTTCTATGAATTCTTGTAAGAAAATGCTTTGTTATATATAAACCTGAATAAAGAGATTGTATTGATACAGAGACATTGGATAAGAACATTTAAAGACTATTCTTTAGGTTTAAAAGAAAAGGCTTGCTGTAAAATGGTGCATTATTCCATTTATTAAAGATCATATTAATGACAACATCTGTTTCATGAGTTTTTGACAGTATCATTAACCTATTTGAATAAGTTGTTCCTCAGTGTAGAAGCAAGGAGATGGTGTAAAGTGAAGCTCTATTGGCCAAATATTTGACCTTGGGAGGTTTTTTTGACCTTGATCCTGACTACTGGGAGGTGTGTTGTGTTGAATATACAATTGAAACTGGAATCTTTCCCTCATCACCCATCAAAAAGGGTGTTCATCATGTATCATTTGTGTTCACAATCTCTGAATCTAGACTGAGTGTGGGGTTCAAAACAGAATGTGAAATCATATCTTTCCCAGGGTTTTGATTTTACAGTACTGGCCCTGGATGGAGAATTTTAGACTACATTTCCCTCTGTTGCAATAAAAACTGTCAGTGAGTTAAGAAGAGAGAAGAACCCTTGCAGTGTTCCCTTCTGTTGTCCCTCAAGGTGAGTCGTCATGACTGCCACCAAGTACAGCCCTGGGTCCTAGGATTGTACCACAGGAAGATAGCATCCATGTGGCTCCCTGCCAGTTCCTGCATGCATGATTTGGCCAGCAATTAATACACCAATAAAGTATACTGCAAAGATGAGAGAATTTGTATCTTTCAGCTGTAAATTGTACCTCTTAAGATGATGGAAAAATCAGTAGTTGTGCAGTTTGCCCAATGGTAGACAGGAGTGCATTTTTCAGAGATGAAAGAGAAGACAGTCCAGTGATCCTGGCAGGCGGAGTAACAGTGGAAATTGCTATTGAGATCTTGTCCTCTTAATAGATTCATGACATTCATGACAAAAATAATTGGGCTTTTTTCCTCTAATGACAGGCATTAAGGAGAGCTTAGCAGCTGGTTCATGCTCTGCTCTGCCACAGACTTTGTGTGATCCTGCACAAATTACTTAAGACCAGGTCTTCAAAGGTAATTCAGGCACCTAGCTTCCATTGTTCCCAGTATCTATGAGGATTTGGATGCAAGTTTGTCTATGCCTCAGTTCCTCATCTGCAAAATGGGGATAATAGCACTTCCCTGCTTTGCAGAGCAGCGATGAGAATAAATAAATACATGAGAGGAGGTGCTCAGATGTTAGGGCAATGTGAGTCATAGCAGTACCTAATATAGATAGGATCTAATTACTTCCTAGAAAAAGCAGTGGTATTGTTTATGACCCAAGACCACTTACTGGGGTAGAGAGAAAGTGCAGATAACCCTTCCTCTCCCCCAAGACCTCTTGTATAGGAAGCAGACACGATGTTCCAGGCAATATCCAGGGAGTCCTGTAGGGATGGAGCTGCTCTATACCGAGAGAGTTGTGACCACATGACATTATCTCTCCACTGCCAGAACCCAAAGGTTGGAACCAAAGTGATGGATGCAAAAAGTTGTCACTCCAGGAGCTTCTATAGCTGTGTGCGGCCATTTAATCCAGTATCTGCGTTGCTAGTACCAGCTGCTTCAGAGACGGGTAACAATGAAATATGCATCAGTCATACATCACAGTACCAGCCCAAATCTCCTCTCTCCAGTCTGTTTTTGTTGTTTCTGTTTTGGGGGTTGTTCTTTTATTTCTGAAAGAGGAGACATTTGAATTCTGTACAGAAAATGTTTCCCAGCCTCGCTACTTCTGAGTAACATCTGAAAGAAACTTCAAGCTGGACTCACTAAGCCAAGGTAAAGCCATGCAGCAGGGAATCCTGGATACACAATCTCATTCTGGACTCCCTGGTTAGAAGCCTAGAGGGTGTTTGCTCCACTCGCATGAATGCAGGTAACAGACACAATAAGCCAGGTCTCACATGCATGGGGAGCCAGGACTAAGACTCCCATCCTTCAGCACCAGACAGTGTTCCCAGTTTTACCACTGCTTTGTCTTAAAGCCATTGAGACAAAGATCATTAGGTGACATGCATCTCTGTACTGACCTCCCAAAGCAGCTTTCCAATCTTGGCCCCCGCAACAGTGGGACTGTGTCCTGTTCCATTCTGTTTCCTCTGGTCATAGTTCAAACAAGACGAGTTTTCTTGTAGTTTGTGAGACCACCTTGCAGGGGATGCAGGAGCAGGGAATAGGCCAGTCAGTTCCTGGTCTCTGCTGCAGTTTTTATAACCCCAACAAATGCCAGCTAGAAGGACTCTGAGGGAGCCATTTGCTCAGCAGGGACCTGTAAGTGAAACTTTACTGCAGCTTTGTGGGCTACACAAAGTTCCCTTCTTGATAAGGAGAATGAAAAATGAACCTGATCTTTTTTTCATATAAACTGTTAATTGCTGCTTTTTCCCATGAGGGTGAGGAGGGGCAGTCAGTATCTGCCCTATGAGTTTAGTTCAGCACACTTAAGTCAGAGTGGCTGACATGTGGCATGTTTTTAGCCACAAGTGGAACAGGTAGTCTCTGTGGTGCACAGCAGATCAGGGAGGAAATAGGCAGCCATGCGGCAGATAGGGAAGGAAGCAGAAAGTGAGAGCAGCAAATAGAGCAAGGAGCAGAGGGAGCAAAAGAGCAACAGGCTGGGCAGAAGAAAGGGATCAAAGTGGCGCTTGGGCAGGGTGCAGGGCTATTTTGTGGTATGACTGCCAGAAAGGTTGGCCCCTGCTGCATTAAGTAATCAAATATAAATCTAACTGAGCACTTGGGCTGCAATGCCAAATAGTGCCCAGTGGGAGCCAGGAACGTAGGCACCCTCCTACAGAGCTAAGCACCAGCTGGGACATGCCACCATTACGATGCAGTAATGTCATTCTGCACTGCTTGTGTCACCTGTGGTTTTGAAATAGGCCTTATGCAAGCAACCCTGAACCACATCTATACTCCAGTCCTGGTTCATCACCTGAACTTTCAGGCTGCTTGGATCCATTCATCTTTTCGTAGGGCTAACACTGGCCTGGCACCAACTTCCAGGAGGGATCCTGTGTTTAGAGCTAAACACATCACGATCTGGCTGCAGGCTCAGGTCCAAGAGGTTGTGTGCCTTTCTCTACCATTGTGCGCATCTCTTCTGCACAGGATTTCAACTGCTTGTGTCACAAGGGATGGCTCTGCCCCACAGCTGGTTGCACACCGGGCATCCACCCCATATGCAAGTCTTTCTGTCCGTTCTTGTTACTTGGCTGTTGCAAAAATACACAACATGATGAAAGATCACTACCTTGTATGACCAGTGTCTACCAGAGAGCTGATGATGTGATGTCAAACTGCACAAGAAAACAATCTAGGTGCAAAGGTGAAGGTTGCCTGTGCACCCTTGGATCAGTAGGTATCTTGTGGTCTGTAACAGCATGTTTACATTCTTTTTTTTCCATGTGTAACATTAGCTTACCTTGCTTTTTTTTTTTATGTGTGCAATTTTCTGAGTTCTTGAAAAGCAGACTTGTCAACTCTCCCACATCCCCCCTGTGGAACTGTATTGATCTGCGCACACATCCCACCTTTGGAGCAGTTTTGAGACTTGGGACTTCTGGGTTCAATGCCATATTCTAGAGAGAGACTGCACTCTGGCAGCTACAGAACATTTTGTAAGGGAGTGATTTTGTGAAAAAAATGAGGACTAGGTTGGAGTATCATGCCTGGAGCACAACTACATTTGTGACCTGGGCCAGAATTTGCTGCCTTTTGATTCTGTAGTGCAGTGATCCTCAATTGGGCTGTTGCACCCTGGGGTCCAGCCAGGTCCTTTTAAGGATACTGTACAAGATAAGCTCGGAGATTTCAGATAGGAATCCATAGTGTCAAAAAACATTCTGCCCTGCTGAGGTCTTTGCAACAGAAGAATTGCTCTGTTCTTTTTCTGTAGTCAGAAAACAAATGAAAGCTAGGAGCTGGCATTTTCTGAGGGGTTCCTTAAGTCTAATGAAGAGTGCCTTGAGTCTAAAAAGGTTGAGAACCATAGTTGTAATGGGAGCCATAGAGCCCCATTGCAGAGTAGGGTGAGAAAATAATTTGCTCCTTTAAGAGTGAGCACAGGCAAGCCCCCTCTCCCTTTTGCTCTAGCCATATAAGCTTTTGCTGGGCTGGCCAGTTGTCTTCATGTCAGCCTGGCAGAAGAAGCTTAGGAAGGAGTAGAGGCTAGAGCTGGATCCAGCAAAGTAAGGAGCCTGATCCAGTCTGGAGATCATGTAAGCAAGATGATGAAAGGGAAAAAAACTGCACCCTGTGGGATTGATCCCTGGGGCAGACTACAAAGGGCTGCAGGCCTGAAACTGAGAGCTGGTTGTGTTATGGACTGGAGACCCTGCAACCTGAGGACTGTTTGGGGATGTAAGCTGGGTGTGAGAAGATAGTCTAAGGACTCTCTGTGGAGAGCTGGCCTGATAATGAGAGGGAAAATGAGGCACCTGAGTGTCTGTCTTCCAAGCTAGATTGAGGGCCTATACTTCAGATAACTTCAGTTATGACAGGCAAAATGCTCCAATTTTCTGGTGGCTAGAGGGACAGATGGGTAGGTGAGCAGTCCTACCAACTGAGCTGTGACACGCACTACAGAAACGATCAACCTGTCCATCTGGGCACAAGAAGCTTTATCTACGGCAATGATCTATGTATCACTGCCCAAACCAAGGATTTCGCCCAGACTTGAAACTAGACTGAGATGAGTGCTGCCTGGGTTCTCAGCCTATTGCACCAAAATCCAATTATATGTCAACCTAAGTAAAATGGAAATGAGTCTGGTCCATCTCCAGAATGATGAAGCCAGCAAATCATTTACCATTTTCTGGAAAGGGGCACTGCTCGCCCATTACTAGAATCCTGTCTGCTTTCCATTAATTCTCCAGTACATGCTTCTCTGTAAAGCACAAGCAGGGAACGCAAAAGGGAAGGTTAGCAGCCGAAATAATGTACTCTGGAAGCCCACAAACCCACAGTGAGGCACCTGTCCAGCAACACTAAGTACCACTTTGCTCACACTTCCCTATTTGATAGCTGAATATACATATCCAGTATGGGAAAGACCAGCTCTTGCAAAGAAGCTAGGCCCTGTGTTGAATAACCACTGCCATTGCATTACAGTGTAGGTGTGCCATGCTGTGTGCCATCCTCCCCTACATCACAGCCATGCATCCACCCCTGCCAAGACTGCAAGTGTGTGCATACCCCCCACTACCGTACCATCCTAGCACCCCTGCACTCCGTTTGACTCATGGTCTCATGAATCTATCCCACTGACCTGCACAGCAGATGCCCCACTGTGCGATGCTGGTACCCCATGCTGCACTGAATGGGGTCTCCTGGAGCCAGCCACCTGTGGGCTTCTTCAGCCCTGCCCACAGGAGCAGAGTCAGACAGAGGAAGCTGGAGAAGAGAAGGGGAGCCTGGAAACTCTACTGGCAGCAGTAGTTGCCAGAGCGGTGGAGGGTGTGGCACCAAGACTGGTACCCTTGTGGGGGGCAGGGAGCCACATGTGGCCTCTGGGCCACCAATTGAACATCCTTGCATTTGAGGATTTCTAAAACCAGTAAATGTGAGTAGCCAGCATGTACTTACTGGGATTGCTCTGCTGGACATCAGAAGAACAGTCACAAGCAAAGCAGAACGATTGCAAATGGTTGAAGAACACCGGAATGGGTAGATGCTATGGTTTGATGGAGCTTTTGTGTTTGTGAAGCTTCAGCCCCTTTTTATAAGGAGTCTGTGTCACTCATGCTGGTACCAGGTAAAGGCAAAGGTCAGGGGTGAAAGTACTTCCTGGTGGTGACATGAGGGACAGAGAGAAGTGGCTGAATTCATCTTAACTCCATGCACTGTTGTAAGCAGGCAGGAGAGGCTGACATCAGAATGACCACCACCCCACTGCTTCTTGGGGGAGAAGCCCAGCGGCATAACTAAATCAAGGTGACCAGAACAAAACTGGAAGTCACCACTGCTCCTCTGCATCCTGCCGCCCTGTTGTACCTCTGGAGAACCCATCTGGTTGTTAGAAATATTATTAAAAATGCATTATCAATAGCAGATTTAGAAAAAACACAGCTGCTAGCCCTCCTTGTCTCCTTAATGGGAGAGGGAAGGGGGGG
>NW_017728949.1:3618503-3625323 GCF_001723895.1 Crocodylus porosus
GTTTCCCTCGGGGGCAGCAGAGTGTTTGATCTTTTGTCTCTCTCTCTGACCCTATTTGCAAATATATACCTTTTGTGTTGCTAATAGAGTGTGTCTGTGGCTGAAGGTTTTTTCCGCCTCCCGAGAAACAAACCGCGATTTTTACATCATGGTATTGGGGGAGGTGGGATAAGCCCCTTTCTGTAGTTGCCCAGCCTTCTAGGGAGATGGGTTAGCAGGCAGGGGTGAAAAAAATGGTGTGTGGCCTTGTGCCATTGGGAGAGTGGTGACATCAGCCTTTGTGGCATCAAAGGCCCACTCCTATGGTGACGCCCTGAGCTCCTGCTCTGGAGCCAAGAGCTGCCAGCTGGCCCTTTCCCATCTTGGGGCCTCCAAGGGCCTCTGTGGCATTGGCCTTGCAGGGGAATTCACCCCTGCTGTTGTATTGATTTCCTATAGTCCTCAGTTGCTTCTGTGTACGAGTCCTAGATGGCAATAAAGATCCCCTCCCCTTTATAACCGGGCCCTCTGATGCATTTGAATCATGAGAGGAAAATGGCAGGGCACCCTAGAAAAGGCCCAACAGGCCTGCCACTCCAAAGGCATGCTGTAAGGGGAATTTGGCTTATTCTTCTCTGAAGGTAAGAGCTCATCTGGTCCTCACTGATTTCTGCCAGGAATTTAATAAAGGGGCACCAGGTCCAAGCATCAGAAACAGCCGCGCTCGGACAGCAGCCAGGGGAAGGCTGCAGCAGGCTCCATCCAATCATTTATCAGGCCCTTTCAGTACCTGCTGCCACTGGCCATAACCCAGATAACATGTTCATCTTGCCCTCAGCTCACCAGGAACCGAGTAGGCCTGTAGAGACATCCTGGACTAACATGCCTCAGCACTCCTGCATGTTCCAGGAAGTGAACACCTTAATGCAACCAGGAGCAGGCCTCTCCAGCAAGCATTCGTGTTTTCCTCCCCTTTCCTTAGCTTGATATTGCCTTAGCTGCCAAAGGTTTCCAGCTTGCTTAATTAGTGGACCAAAAAGCGTATTTGTAACAAGACTTGCTATTGCATCTGAAATGTCTGTTAATTTTTGCATTTAACGAGGAGGCACGTTAGTTTCTAGAAACTTTTAAATCCTATATGGTATTACTGATGGTCAGGTTTTTTTCCAGCTATGATATGATCAAGTATATCTGTTTTTCCTTTGTCATAAAGGCCATAAGCATATGCTTGAGGGAACATTGTTAAAGTAATCTGTAATTCTTCCGCATCACCTATTTATTTACAAGCCAGTTACAGATCCTCAGTTACACTAAAATATGGGTCAGAAACCTTTTGCCAGTGGTGGCCTTACTTTGCAGCCTGGCCCCAGCCAAGGGTGCAAGCCTCTGCCCCCTGTAGTGGCCAGCTGCCTACACTTACCCTCACTATTGATCCCCAGATCCTCTGAAATGCAGATGCAGTCAATGCAGCAGGCTCCTCAGTGGATGGGAGCACCGTGGAGAGGATGGCCAGCACGACCCAGGTCCATACCACAGCTCCCCTCGTGCTGGATTGGACCTCTTTGGTGACAAGATCTGGCCTGTTAGCAGGAGGTCGCCAACTCTACACAAAGGCCTTTTTTTAATGGCCTTCCTAATAACGGGCTGAGGTTTATAGTAGTACTTGGTGGGGGGAGGAACCCCCCTAGCCCCTCTAACTCCCTAAAAGCAGAGAGGCACCAGCTGGCCCTTCTGTGCATGCGTGCATTTTAAAAGGGCCCAGCAATGGCACAAGCCTCAGTTTGGTCCTGGCTCTGGTGCGAGATGCGTGGGTGTAAGCCTGCTGCACCCCTGTGAGCCCAGGGACCCCCAGCGAGACCCCAGGACCCCCAACGAGCCCTGGCCTGCCCCAGGTAAGTGGGCCCCATGGAGGGAGGGACCTAGACAGCTGGGAGCGGGCTAAGTGGGTTGAGGAGGGTCACCCCCCACCCAGCTCCTACTTCGCACAGCCCCCCAGGGAACCATGTGATTGGAGCCTTGTGAACAGGCTGTGCAAACAGGTGTGCTCCTAGGCCCGGTGCACGAGTTAGCATGCGAGTTAGCAGGCAGTTCATGCAGGACGGTGAGTGGGAGGGCCCGAGGCTCTGCCTGTGAGCCCCCCAGGGTAGACAGTCCCAGCCGCAGTCATCCCACCAGCAGCATGATGCAGATGGTGACGCGCCGCACCCCGAGGGTCCCCTTGGTCTTTGTGGCCCCTCCCTCTGGCACCTCAGAGACGGCCACCCAGATGGAGCCCTGGCTCTGGACTCCACGTAGATGGAGCCCCTGGCTCTTGGCTGCGGGGGCTGCCTGTCCCTTTTCAGCCTCTGGGGCCGGGGAGCATGGCCACCTCCCCTTGTGGGGTCTGCTCTCTACTGGGGTCTGTGGCGCGCCAGCTGGAGGAGCTCCAGGCCGCAGTCCAGAGACTGTGCGCCGTCAGGGACTGTGAGCAGGTCGACTCCTACTGCCAGGCCTTTCTCCCCTGGGAGACAGAGGGTAGACCATGGTCTCCCTCCAGGACAAGGGAGGACCCAGGGACCTCCCTTAATGTCCAGCCCAGGGGTTGGACCAAGTTGGTCAATGGCCTCAAGGCCCACTGCACCAAGGCCCCTGTCCCACTGGAGCTTTGAAACACATACAAACCTCTTGCAGCCCCAGCAGAGCCTCCTGAGATGTCAGCCCCTGCAGGCAACACAGGCACTACTGTAGCTACTGCCCCTGCTCTCCCCAAGACAAAACGCAAAGTGTTTGTCATGGGAGACTCCATCCTGAGGGGGACCAAGAGGGTAATCTGCCGCCCCGCCCCGTTAGCCTGGGAAGTTTGCTGCTTCCTGGGGGCCCGCATCCAAGATGTTGCAGAGAAGATCCCTAAACTCCTCCGGGCCACTGACCACTACCCTATGGTCCTCATCCATGTGGGCACCAATGACACGGCTTGGAGCACTCCCAGCCAGGTCATGAGGTGCTACAGGGATTTGGGAGTGGGGCTTAAAAGTCTGGGGGTGCCGGTGGTGTTTTTGTCAATCCTCCCTGTCTCGGGCTACGGGCTGAAAAAGGAGAAGAGGATCCAAAAGGAGAAGTAGTTAACCAAAGACTGCAGCGCTGGTGTCATCGGGAAGGCTTTGGCTTCCATGACCACAGCCCGCTCTTTGGCAAGAGAGGCAGCGAGCTGCTTGGAAGAGATGGCCTCCACCTCTCTCCCCTGGGAAGGAGGCTTTTCTCATCCAGACTGTCTGACCTGCCCTACCGGGCTTTAAACTAAGCCCGCCAGGGGATGGGGGGACTACTGCCACTGCTGGCCTGCTGAGCAACCCTTGCAAAGCCAGCAGGTCAAAGCATTTAAGGGAGCCCACCCCTACCCCAGTCCTGGAACAATCTGTAGGCAAGACAAGGACCCCCAAGGGGACACTTGCCTGCCTGTACACAAATGCCAGGAGCCTGGGGAATAAACAGGAGGAACTTGCCCTCCTGCAAAACGCAAATAACTATGATGTCATAGGGATAACAGAGATCTGGTGGGATTCCACCCATGACTGGACCACAGATATAGACAGCTATACCCTGTACAGGAGGGATTGAGTGGACAAAAGGGGTGGAGGTGTAGCTCTCTATGTCAAGGAAAGCTACGCATCCCTGCAAGTTGCCACCCACAGTGCCTCTGGGTTAAAATCCGTGGGGAACATGGCACAGGGGATACTATGGTGGGTGTCTACTACAGACCCCCTACCCAGGGTCAAGACCTTGACCAGGAGTTTGCCAGGGAATTAGCTGAAGCTGCACACTCCCAGTGAATAATTGTCATAGGAGACTTTAACTACCCAGACACCTCGTGGGAGGAGCTCTCAGCCAAATCTGAGTGGCTGCAGAACTTTCTCTCATGTGTGGATGAGCTCTATATGACATAGGAAGTCTATGGGCTGATGAGAGGTAAGGCGCTGCTCGACCTTGTACTGGCAACCGGGGATGACCTAATCAGTGACCTACTGATCGAAGAGAAGCTGGGTGACAGTGACCACGAGCTGATCACCTTCACCATCTGCTGTAAAGCTGGCAAGTCAGTCAGTAATACTGAAGCCTTTGACTGCAGGAAAGGTGACTTTGACAAGCTAAGAAGGCTTGTCAGTGAGGCCCTAAAGGGCCACCACCCAAAGGGGAGGGGAGTTCAGGACAAGTGGTTGCTCCTCAAGGAAGCAATCCTGGATGCGCAAGCAAAGTCCATCCCGTCTCGGAGGAAATGCAGCAAAAGGGCACAGCAGCCCTGTTGGCTCTCCAGGGAACTGGCGGATTTCCTGTGTCTTAAAAGGAAGACCTACAAAGGATGGAGGACTGGAACCACCACTGTGCCCACCTGGCCTCGATCATCCAGTCACATGCATCTCTGGCCTTGATGTTCGGTGGTATTCACCGTATCGCCCCCAGTGGTCCGTCGAGTAGGTGGTTGCTTCCAGGGTGGTCTTCCCCAGTCTCACCTGCCACAACTTTGAGTATTATTCCAGTGGAGAGTCCAACCACTCGGAGTCTCTCAATGGTAGAACGTTTGTCCGGTGGTCTTCCATGAGGCTCCACCTCCCCTCTACCTCACCCTTACACTCAGCCTTGACGGGTCACTGCTGTCTTCTTGGCCGGGTTCCTGACCATTGGGCCCCTGATTCCTTTCGCGGCAGGAGTGGTCCTCCCTGCTTAAAGTGTGGGCGGCCTACAGTAACCTACCCAGTCTATGAGGCTGCTGCTTTTCACAAGAGCTAGTAACCCATCCAGAGGCTTCAATAGCAATCAGGCTCTCCTAGCTCTGACCCTCAGCCCCTCCAAAGGACGGAAACACAAATCCCCCCAAAAAAGAAAAGTGATGGATACAATCTAAGGGACCCAACTGTCCCCTTTTCAGGCTCCCTTGGCATGGCTGCTAACAACCCGCCCTTGACACTATGGGTCTATGTCAGGCCCTGTATGTGGTCGGTGTATCCTGTGGACTCCACCATCATTCCTCTCCCTCGTTGCCCTGCCTTTGGCTTCTTTGGGCCACCTGTGGTCCTCCAGTGGATGCCACATCACCGAGGGCTGTGCTTCGCAGCCTCTCACACTGCCCTTGCCTCCTGGCTCCCGCCTGGTGTGCCTCTTTGGCTTCCCTGGTGCCCTCAACAGTCCCACCTCAACATAGATTGCATCGGCCACTCCTGTCCCTCTGCTGCAGCGACTGGCGTTGGGGTCTCTCCATGCCCCTCTGTACTTCTCCCCAGGTTCCTGGTCCTGAGGAGTCGCCTCTGGCTCTCAGCTCTTCTGGCTTGCAGTGTGCTCCGAGGAGTTGTCCCCTGCCGGGGGAAGAAGTTTCTGGCTCCCTTCTGTCTCCTGCAGGAGCTGTGGAGCGACACCTCCTGCTGGTGCTCCTGCCAGTGTTGATCTGCTCCCTTCCTCACTGCCTGTTTTATTTCCACTGGCTGGTGATCACTGCTGATGTCACCAGCCAGCTGCAGCTGCATAAAGATGGGGCTGACGAGCCGCAAGGGTTCCTCCGCATGTTCTGGCTTCACTGTGAGTCCTGCTGCAGGTGAGTATGTTTCTTTACTTCTTTTCTCTTTCCCCTCTGGGGGTTCCTGGTCCCAGGGCTCCCCCTGGCATTTTGGGGTCCTCCCCCATTACAACCACCAAGGAGGAATACTTTGCTCTGGTTCGGACCTGCAGAGAACAAACTAGGAAAGCCAAGGCTGCGACGGAACTCCAGCTAGCTACAAATATCAAGAATAATAAAAAGTCCTTTTTTAGATATGTGGGGAGCCAGAGGAAGAGCAAGAGCAACACTGGACCCTTGCTAAACCAGATGGGACAACTGACAACTGATGCCTATGAAAAAGCAAACTTGCTTAATGGGTACTTTGCGTTAGTTTTCCACTAGTCCCATGGGATGCCTCTGCCCACTGTGGGTCACGGAGGCCCGGGTGAAGGAGATTCCTTGCCCTCCATCTAAGCTGACCTCATGAAGGAACACCTTGAGAGGCTGGACACCTTCAAGTCAGCCGGCCCTGACAATCTACACCCCAGGGTACTCAAGGAGCTGGCTAGCATCATACCCCAGCCCCTGGCACAGATCTTCAAGAAGTCTTGGCGCTCTGGTGAAGTGCCTGAAGATTGGAAGGAGGCCAGTGTGGTGCCTATCTTCAAGAAAGGGAGGAAAGTGGATCGGACGAACTAGAGGCCCATCAGCCTGACCTCTATCCTGGGGAAGGTCTTGGAAAAGATTAACAAAGAGGCCATCCTTAACAGACTAGCTGACGGCAATATCCTGAGGGATACCCAGCACAGGTTTGTTGCAGGTAAGTCTTGCTCGACTGATCTCATTTCCTTTTATGACCAGGTGACCCATCACCTGGACAAGGGGGAAGAGATTGATGTCATATATCTTGACTTCAAAAAAGCCTTCGATCTTCTATCCCATGATCACCTCTTGGCAAAACTGGCTAACTGTGGCCTCGACCTCACCATAAACTGCTGGCAGGGGAACTGGCTGCATGGTAGGACTCAGAGGGTGGCAGTCAATGGAAGCCAATCATCTTGGTGCGTGGTCACCAGCGGGGTCCCTCAAGGCTCTGTCCTAGGACTTATACTGTTTAACATCTTCATCAATGATGTGGATATTGGTGTCAGAAGTGGGCTGGCCAAGTTTGCTGATGACACCAAACTCTGGGGTAAAGCATCCACACCCGAGGATAGGAGGATGATTCAGGCAGATCTTGACAGGCTCATGAAATGGGCAGATGAGAACCTGATGGTGATCAACACCGAAAAATGCAAGGTTCTCGAGGAAAACCCTGCACCATGCTTATAGGCT
>NW_017728949.1:3625658-3637283 GCF_001723895.1 Crocodylus porosus
GATGAGAGGCTGAGAGCCATGGGAGTCTTCAGCCTGGAAAAGCGCAGGCTCAGGGGTGATCTGGTGGCCACCTATAAGTTTATGAGGGGTGCTCATCAGGATCTGGGGGAATGTCTGTTCACCAGAGCGCCCCAAGGAATGACAAGGTCGAATGGTCACAAACTCCACCACAACCGATTCAGGCTGGACAAAAGGACAAACTTCACTGTCTGAGCCCCCAAGGTCTGGAACAGACTGCCACCAGAGGCGGTTCAAGCACCTACTTTGAACACCTTTGGCACATTTGGATGCTTATCTTGCTGGGATCCTATGACCCCTGCTGACTTCCTGCCCCTGGGGTAGGGGGCTGGACTTGGTGATCCTCTGGGGTCCCTTCCAGCCCAAATGTCTATGAAATATATGAAATCTTGTGAGGAAACTTGGGCTATTTCTGCCCATGTAACATTTATTTGAGTCAAAAAATCATGAGCTGGGCCTCAAAAAATGGCTTAAAATATCACACTTTTAAAAATAAAAGCAGGATTTATTTTTTTTCATCTTCTAGTTTCATCTTCTCCTGGACAGTGTTTTTATGTCTCCTTTTTAAGCTTTTCTCTGAAACCACAATGGCTAAAAATATACTCTTAAAAAATATATGCAAGAGCTGGGATTCCTGTCTAATCACACAAATCCATGAGATAGGACTATGTGTAAAGCCTCAAATACTGCAAAATTTGCAATAAAACTGCAAGAGTTAGCAAAACGGAGACCACTAATTGTGGGGAAGTAGTTTGAGTAAGGTGCAAGAGAATTTAATCCTAAGTAACACATATATAGCTGTGAAATCAGCAATGTTTTCCTTTTTTATGTGCAGTTTGGATTGTGTTTCCACCTATGATAAAGTAGGGTTGCTGTGCATGTATACCCGCTGGGGTGGGGGAGAGGGCTCTGGGTAATGCTGCATGCTTGGCTGGGATGAAGGAGACCTAGAACCTGCATCTCCCTGGACAAGTCCCCAAACCACTAGGTCAGGGGAGGCAGAGCCCTTTGCCTCCTCCAGTGTCTAAGACACAGTAGTTGTGGTTCTCCCACAACTAAACTTTCAGGACTTACCTGGTGTTATGCGTGTGCTCAAATGATTTAATTCTGCTCAGACACTGACACAGCCTGAGTGGAGCCTTCTGGACATAGACAATTAGGGTTCGAAGGGCCCTCAGGAGGTCATTTAGTCCAAGTACAACACCCAATCTTTACAGACATCAGGCAAGCTGGGTTCAAGTAACTCACTGCCTCTTCTGAGCATGTGTGGGGCTTGACACAGGAACGCACTGAATTTAAAGTAAAATGTTGGGGGGAGATGTTTATATCTGCAAACACCCACAGTGGTTAACATCCAGGTGCAAGGGAGCCAGGACTATGCAGGACACTCAGGGATCTGAAAGAAGCCAGCAAACAAGGTGGCTCTTTGGATGGGATGATACACGATAGACAAAAGAACTGGAATATGAGGGGTGAGAAGATGTGCAGGCCAGTGTCTGATTGACTCTGGGAATATCCCTAGCACTAGGTCTGAGGACCTGGGGCTTCATTCTGGTATGTCAGACTGCTGCAAGAAGCTGGACTGGGAATGGTTGTGTGTTAGATTTCTCTCTCAGTTTTAAACCATTAAAGCTGTCGTGCTTGAGGGAACTGGACTATAAGCATCCTTTGTTTTCATCAGATTCTGTGAGAGTTGTGGGAATCCAGCTAGACAAACGCCTAGAGGCCCCGAGTGCTTGAAACATCTGTGCACCAGCCGGCAACCATGTATGCACTCATCCATCAAATATCAGACAACTTGGAACAGGTGTACCTTTCCATGCAGCAACTTGCGACGGTGGGATCACTTAGTGTCTCTTATGGAGGAAGCACAGATAAGACCAGGCTTGACAAAATGTAAATGTGCTACAGGCACTGCAGAGACCTGAGGAAGCCAACTAGCATACGTGGGCCAGGTGTGTCTCAGAAGGGAAGCCTGGCAGAACATCTTGGCCTGTAGAAAGGTGAGAGGAAGTGGTCTGCCATCAGCCTCTCGTCTCTATATGAACATACTGTCTTGGGAAATTATGTAAGGAAATTGTGTCCTTTTCCTGACGATCCCTGCTACAGCTTATCCTTTCTTTTATCTAAACTATTTATACCTAAAACTGAATCTATTGATAGTAGGAGCAGTCAGCTGCCATGCTGCACCCATCCCAGACCACTAGGTGTCTCTGCTGTCCTGTTCTAAGCACAAAGTAATTTTTTTTTCCTCTTCATTTTTTCTTAAGCACAGGCTTCTTCTATCCTCTAGCTCCTAACATGAGTAAAATCATACGGATAATTTTCTAGCAGCAGAATTTTCTTTGCTGTATGTAAAAAAAATACAAAAATAAAAAATCTCAGTGTTTTAGTTGTCCATCTGTGCTATAGCCAGGGTAAAAAGATGATCTATTCCACGATGAAGAATTCCCTTAGTGATGAGCAACAAGTGAATTCCTACAGCTGAAGAATGCATTAGGTAAGGCAGGGGCGGGCAATTATTTTGGGCAGAGGGCCACTTACTGAGTTTTGGCAAGCCATCGAGGGCCATGTGACAGGCAGCCCAGGGCAGATAAATATTAATTTTCTAAATTTTTAGGGGCCCAGCGAGCCGGATAGAATGGCCTGGCGGGCTGCATCCGGCCCCGCGGCCGCATTTTGCCCACCCCTGATATAAGGACAGCTAACAGGAGTGGAAGTTATGTTTCTGAATCTCCTGTCATCGATTCTTGTCAACGTCTCACATGCGGCTCTTTGTAAAAAATATTTTCAAGGTACTTTTTTCCTCCCCACGTTGGGTATGTCTTTCCTGCAATGATGAAGAATGCAACAGATGCAGCTGCACTAGTGCTATGTGTGCAGCTCCGTAATGCAGTCTGTTCTGTTTACCTGGAATGTGTTTAGCACAATCCACCTCGGGACATCTTTGCTCTTATGGTTCTTCGGTTAACAGTGACTGTCCATGTGGTTCCTGAGCCAGTCAGAAACGAGGGCCACTGATTTTGGTTGTTTCTGAAAATCTCAAATGTTCAAAACCCAAGGTGAATCTCCAGGTGGCTGCTGATGATAATAGGGGTAGGATGCCAGGCACCATTCTGAAGTAATATGCTTCCACTTTTACAAGTATGAAAGGGTGGAAAAGAAACTGCAGATTGAGACAGGTCTTTGATTGGGTTGAGATTCAGCCAAATTACATAATGCCACAACTATAGCTTTGTACAAGAAAATTTCAGAGTGTTCTCTGCTTGGTTTGTTCCTTTCCAAGTACATGTTTTCCCAGATCAGAGCACTCCACCCTTTTCCTCCCAAGATGCGCTCAAATGGAGTTAATTAGTATGTGTGGAAAACAAAGTGATTTCAAAATCTTTTTAGTGTAGATAGAGGGCATATCAATTTGGGTTTCACAATCTCCCTTCTTTAATTAGCGAATTGTCCATCAAAAATGATGGGGGGAGGGGGCAGGTGGGGATGGAGTGCTGTCACCCACCACCCTGTGCTGCTTCCGCCTCCCAGGAGCGGGGTGAGGGGAAGCTTGCATGCCGCCACCCACTGCCCTGCACTGCTGCTGCATCCGGCCGCATGCCACTCCTCCCCCCGGTTCTGCGTCCAGCCCTGCACCACCCCATCTCCCCCCACCCCACTCTGCATCCACCTGGAACCACATCCCGCCTGTCATTCTTGATGGGCATTCTTGATGCAGCACTGGCTGGAGCCAAGCCCCGCCAGGAGCCATGCCCCCAAGAGCGTTATGGACACACAGACAGACACACAGAGAGATGGATTAAGCCCTTTATACATAGAGAATGCTATGGAAACAAATGCATGCAAAGTCAGACTAAACTGTTGATGGCAAGGACCACATTCTCTAAAGTAAATCTATCAGCCACCTGTATAAGGTATTTACTGCCACAGTAAGTACAGAGTATGCATTATTTACTATTAAAATGTCATAATGTATTTTGGTTACCACATTCCAATGCCCAAGATACCATGTTTGTTTCCTATTCTAAATTTGTTCTTGGTGTAGTACTGAGGATGATTTCTAATAGTAACCACAGCAAATGTTTATTAATAAGCATTCTCCTTTATTATTCAAGTGGAGCCTTGAAGCTGGAACTGGAGGAATGCACACTGTATCGCCATATAAATATGGATCTCACCTTGGTAATATTATTCTCACAAGAGCTATGATGGGGCTGTAAGAAAATACAAGCCCTTCTGAGAATAATTACTAAGAGCCAGGCCCCAGACTTGAAGCTGGAAAGTGCATTTTTGTCTTGAAGTGCAAATACATGTTCAGTAACTTGTTTACAGCATGTAGATAGTATAGTTTGCTTAAATGAAATAGGTTCCAATTCTCTGAACAGCACCAGATTCAGAGCTCCTGTGGATGAGGTCTTTTCTGTGCTGTTGAACTTCTCCCCAGCTAGAAACCCAGAAAGTATTTCTATCACTGTTGTTTCAGTTGAGAAAAAATTGACAAGAGTTCCTTTCAGTCCCTTTGGGCACATCTACATGTCTCCCTGTGCTGACATAGCGATGCGATACGTCACTGTATGGCGCGCTACGGTGATGTAGTGATCTACACATGATCCCCAGCTACGTTGCTGTAGTGGTGCGCTCCCCTGGTACCACTACGACAACATAGCAACAAAATCTAACTATGCCCCACGCACACGGCGCAGTAACCACCCATACCGCGCCACAGCAATGTTGCTGTTCGGTGACGTGTAGACGTGCTCTTTGTGAGCTACTTCTTATCAGATGCAGGAACCACTTTTGAGTGAACAAACTGTTTCCTCACCCTCCTTCCCCCCACCAACACCTGAGCCCTGCCTCACAAGATTGTTATAGTGCTGTCATGTAAATCAAATGTTGAATTCATTATGTAAGTTATAATCATGTAAATACATGTAGCAGTGTAAAATGAGTGTTGACTCTTAAAGAAATTAAACTGGGTGCCCCTCCCTAAATAATTATACTGGGTGCCTCTCCCATCATAATGCATGCAACGGGCTGGTGGATGCAAATATCTTCTACATTTTTATCATTATTGCTTTGGAAAATGGGGTTTGTCAGGGGCATGTGTATTCACTTAATGAGAATGAGAGACTAAAGTCTTGGGATATTTTTTTTTAGTTGCAAACCCTTTGTTTAAGGTGTTAATCATGCAATGGGAGGAAAGTGCTATTTATGTATAGTCGTGAAAGGGCTTTGTTTGTTTATTTATTAATTTTGCTTCATATTTGAGAACCCATCCATTTTGTTGGTTACTTTTCTGTAAGTTAGATTTCTTAGTATCAGAACATGTAACATCCATCAATCCACCAGCCTATCCAAATGCCAGAAAGAAATATATATTTTCCAGTACTTCTGAAAGGTTAATAAATCATGACTGGCAAAACCAGTGTAAAGAACATTCCAGCACCAAGGAAACCTCACTGTCAGAAGCATTTCCAGCACCCTTCCAGTTTAAAGGCATAACATTACCCTTAAATCCAAATGATTAAAGTGAATGAATTTAAATTAAGTATTATACCTGTTCCTGGGCCCTGCTGCCAGCGCTTGTGTCTCTGCTATTACATTCTACTACTGTAAGTGTTTTCCTCCCCTGTAGCTGTGTTAAAGCCTTATATGACAAGGAAAACTTTATTAAAGAAGAAAAACAATAAACTGATTACAGGCAACAGTAAGGTTAAGTATATAGGAGTGAAATCTCGATTTTAGATTAGATTGAGAATGATCTGATCTTTTGATTACAGCAATCTTAGATATTAGTCGTAACAACAAAGTCTAAGAGAATTTCAGAAACAATTGTGATTTGAGGCCTCAGTTGTTTACTTTGGCTTGGAACAAGGTATTTATTTGTGAATGTGGTATGTTTTAGTAGTTTTTTTTTAAGCACAGTGTTCTCCATGTGCATTTTGTTGAGCAGTGGAAATTTCTACTCGCACACTGAGGATCTTTAACAAAGCTCTCACTACCATTACTGTTTTCGATGAGTCAGAACTGTAAGGTTGTCTCTGTGAGTTTAGATTTTTTTTTAAAGGCCTAATTTCTCTACGTTTTTCATGGCTGCTGTTTCACCTGTTTCCATAATGTGTCTATTTTATAGTTACACTGTACATTGTAGATTTCAATACCTTTCATGCTGGTTTTGCAGATCTTTCTGTCTTCGAAGGCATTAAGTATGTTCTGTTTGACACTTTTATAAACAAACCTAGCTGAATACATGCTATATATTTAGCTCTGCTTAGACACTATGTTTGTAGTACTTGAATTTAGCAAGATGTTTTTAAGATTGGTACATCCAAAATTAAATCTGTCATCAGTGATGTCAGTCCCATAGACTGGGTGGTGCCTGGTGCTGAGTACCCAAATACAAGTCAAATTAGTGGAAGCTGAGGCCTCTCATCATCCCACAAGATGAAACACTTCAATTTGAATGTGCGTTCTTTCTGCCTCCTGCTCTCTCATCTATTTGCCTGCTTGGTTCATGTTGGATGGTTGGGAAAATAGAGCTAGAGAGCAGGCACAATATGTAGAGCAATGACAATGTCTGTATGTGTTTGGGATCCAAAATCAGCCCAGTGCATTCAGTGGGTTTACAGGTGTGTCACCTAACTGGCTGGTTGAGATAATGTTGGAAAGCAAATAGTCTTGGGGGAGAAGGTTATTTTTTTCATTCTTATTTGTGTTACGCTGTGCACAGAAAGGCACAGCCTCTGGCCACAGCCTACCTAAATGGGCATCAGGAAGAAACCACTGAAAAGACAGTGTATTGTCAAAATGTTGGCTTGACACCTTTTGATAGTAGTTTTATGTCTGAAATACAGATTGGTATAAATCAAAATCAAGGTGTCAACAAACTTAACTTTAGGGAAAAATAGGATTTGGTTCTGAATTCTGTGGCTTGCATCTTTGTTTAATTTTAAAATGCTCTAAAGAATCTTTCAATCTCTGTCCTGTCTTCTTCAAATGCTTGAGAACTCCTTTACTTCTCTATACCATTTTTATAAGCTTTGGCAGTAATATCCCATTGTAACAAATCATTAGTATTTAAGTTAAGGAATATATGAAGGGCACACAGTTTGATTTGGACAACATACATGATTTTGTGCTGAACTTTTACTCAGACATAATGCACATAGAGCAATTAAACCGTTAGTTATCGGGTGAACAGTGTTCTTAAATGCTTTACATTCTCAGACCCTGTGGAACGGTGCTATTTTTGTAGTAATGTGGGAAATGTTGTAACTTTTACAGAAATCCCCGTCCATAAGTATATTCAAAGTTGCAACTTGGTTCTCCGCCATGTCTCTTGCAAACATATTGATCAATGAGCCTTTTTCCTTTTGGTCTCTTGGATACAGTAAGAGATACTGTTTGAAAGTGTTCTGGATGGTTTTTATTCCTTCTGTCTCTTGCTGTCCTTTTCTCCTTTTTTCCATAACTTCATAGTAACTTGCTGCCAAAGAAGACAGGTATTTTGGAAGTGCTGAACTGGTAGTGCTGAAGAATAGGTAAAGTTCTTTAGACCAAGACTTGACGAATTGTAAAGAGGATTCATGTTACTTCATCCCTCAAGAAATTAGAAAAACCTTGATGCATTAAGAATGAGTAGGTTAACTAGGCTTGAAAATGGTGGGCCTAATCAGGGATGGATCAGGGAGGGGTGGGGTGCAGTGGTGCACTTGCACCCCTCTTTCATTCCTGGTCCATCCAGAGTTTACAAAAATCCCAAAGTTCTGCAATTCTGCTGTCTGTTAGCTGCTCCTGGGAATTAAGCTCCTATTTCACAGCCTTGTTGATTGTTTTTAACTCATTCCAATGAAGTTACATTTGTTTGTGCTTCAATCTTAAACTGAATAATCAAGTGCTAGGCCCCGAGTCCTGAGCATATAGTAAAGCTTCCCATTTATTCTTAACTGGAGAAAAATATGTGTTGCTTTTATATGTGATGATGCATCTCACCATCTGTACCCCCCTGTTTCAAAATTCTAGATCCAGCCATGGGCCTAATCATCATCTACAGAAAATCTGGGTGAGGGGGTCCATCCTGGAATCTTTCCTTTATGGAATGAAAGTCCTATTCTGCTCTCAAAGAACAGGAGCTTTTAACTTTGTACCGGGGAAACAAGTGGACAAACTCCAGTTGTACAGTGGAAGGACAACACAATATATCAAGGACATTAATACAATTTCAGAGGCACTAAGAATCTTTCAATACATTTATCATTCATCACATGCTTAATCTTGATTGAAAATCATAACCAAAAGGGCCTTAAATGAAATAAATTGTAGCTAGTTTCCACTGTATCACTCAGTCATCTTGCAGCAGCCATGCTCTGGCAACCTACTTTAGTCCCTGGATATAGGAGGATGAACCTGTTCATATTCTTTCATCTGCCTGCAGCACTTGACACCACTGACTATGACTTATTCCTGGCCTGCCTTAGAAGAATGCTGGGGATCAATAAGAAGCAGTGAATCAGTTGCATTTTTTTATTTTGGGAGGCTTGTAGTGGATAGTGAGAGGTAATTGCTTCTCCAACTTCAGGGCATTCACCTGTGGAGCAAGGCTCAGTTCTTTCCAGCCTTGTAGCATCTACAGTAAGACACTGAGGGGAATTGTGAGAAATGCTTGTCGTACTCAAACATTTCTAAAGGCTGGAACTATTCCAAGGGTTGGAAAAGGCCAGTACATAGATGAGAGACATCAAATCAGCCTACAGGCTTGGAGCCCTTTGACATTCTTGGCTGCTGCTGCTGCTACTGGAGTTTCAGCAACAAATGCTTTCTTCCCAGGTAGACAAGCTAGAAGGCTATATCCTGTAGTCTACTGGCAACAGGGTCCCACATACTTGTGACCTCTAGGCTGTAGTATCATAATCAAAAACCCAGCTAAAAAACGGGTGACACTTGGCTGGATGGCAGCACTACAGAAAAGGATCTAGGAGTCTTGGAGGATCACAGACTCAATATAAGTCTATAGTATAATTCAGCACCATGAAAGGTGAACGTGCTTTTGGGATGCAACAATAGGAGCATTAGATGCAAAGCATGGGAGGTGATAGCGCCTCTTTACTTGGCATTGGTTGGGTCTCATGGGGCACCTCCAGATGTGTGGATGTTTGGTTCCCTGGGGACAATTAGCAGTGGTGCACCTTGCACTGCAGCTACTTGTCCCCCGGGAATACCTGTACCATGTGCACTTTGGCATGCATCAAGTTACCTCAGGGGCAGCAGGGGAGGCTGGGGTCAGCACTGTGCTGGCCCCAGCAGCCTTACCTGGGGTCCTGGGGACCTCCCAGGGCTTCAGCCATGGCTATCCTACTGGGCAGAGCCTGACCAGCAGCTGTGGAGCAGCTCCAGATGGTCCAGCTCCACTTCTCAGCAGTGCATGCTTAGATTTCATAGATTTCTAGAGTCAGAAGAAACCTGGTAGATCATCAGGTCTGCTGATTGGTCCCAAGAATGTGTTGCTCTAGGTTTTTATTCCATTTTTTTTACCCCTGGATATCCATGGGGTGTGTCCACACATGCAGGCACGTGTACTTGCAGCAACTCAAATAGTGGCACAAATGTGTACCGGAGATTTGTGCCTCAGCACATATGCCTGAACATACACTTTTGTGTGGGGCAAATTGTGCCACTTGGTGCAAAGTGACCCTGCCCAGCTCCTCATGGATCTTTAGCTAGGGGGAGCTAGAGGCTGGCCCCAGCAGTATAAAAAGCTGCCCTGGTGAGCAGCTCAGGGCTACTTGCCCTCAGGAGCTTCTGAGTTGTTATCTGGGGACACTAGGCCCAGTTGGTATCTGGGGACACTAGCCCCTTGTGCCAGCTGGCTTGCTAAAGCAGCCCTAACCTGGAGTGGCTTCTGCACCCTCTATCCACTGCAGCAGTCTGGCAGTGGAGGCTGCTGCCCGGCTGTGACTTGCTGCCACCTGCAACAGCATCTGCAACCTTGGACCTGTGACCCCATGGCTGCATGCCTGCCAGACCCAGATGGGGACGACACAGCTTCCTGGGCTGCGGTATGGGCACTGTAGCAGAGTCGCCTGAACCTCTGGGCCAGCTGCCAGTGGGCCATGGCTGCACAGTTGGCCATCAGGCAGCACTGCTGTCACGTCTTCTGGTGTTGTCCCTCTGCCATCTGGGCAGCTATCACCCAGATGATTTGCTTCTTGCAGTGGCCCACTTTGAACTGTCAATGTGTGTCCTTCTGGCCCCAAATAGCCAGGAGGTCAGCAACCTTGTCTGCCCTCCAGCTGGGTTCTCAGTGTTGGCCCTAGGCAGGCTCCTTTGCCCAGGTCCCGCCACTTGCCTCACTAGCAGAGATAACAGAGTAAACAGAGATCCTGGCATGCCCTGTTTACAAACTGCAAATGTTCTGATTAAAAAGCCCCCAAAATTCTCTCATTATAATACCCAAAATCTGTGTTCTTCTACAATTAAAATGAAATGCCCCTATATAGAGAGGAGATCAGTTGGGCAATGTTTTATTGATATATTTACAATTTTAAAGCAATTTGGAAGCCTACCAGAGCCTCTATCATCATAATAAAATGAATTCTAAATATCTATACTGGGGTAGGCAACCCCTGGCATCGGTGCCAGAGTGTGGCAACCGAAGGCATTTTGCTTGGCACACATGCCTCAGGCCAGATGGCAGGGAAGGGGCCAGGGCTGCACTGCCTCAACAAGGATCGGGCACCTCGTGGCTGTTCCACCATCCGCCCCAGGCACGACAACATCTTACAAGTCAAGGTTGGGGGTGTTTTTAGCACTCTGTTCAAAAACGTTGCTGACCCCGAGCTATATACTTTAGCATTTGGGTTTTTTGTCATAGAAAAATCGGAGCTGTCCTTGCCCCCCGTGCTCACCAGGATGTGGGGCACTGAGCAGCACTGATATGCTGGTTCCCTGCCCCTGCCTTTGCCCCTTACTCCCAATCCACAGTCTCCTCGCCAAGTGCCCCTCACTCCTGACCCACAGCCCCTGCCTATCCCCACTAGCTCCCTCCTGGCAGCAGCTCTGTCCAAGCACCAGAACATGAGTCCAGCTGCAGCTGTCCCACCCTCTGCTTTGTGGTTCTTAGCAGTGCCAGCCCTTGCTGTTCTGTTCCCTGCGCCTGTGCCCAGGCCCCAGTGATTCCCATGTTGTTCCTGGGAAGCCCCCACCTGGGCTCAGGGGCTGGGCTGGGCAAGTCCCTTCCCTTCCAAACTGGCCTCCCCCTGCAGAGGCTGCTCTAGGGGAGATAAGGGGTGGGGGGATTATAAGACCAGTTCTGGTGCCTCTCCTATGTGGAGCTGTCCCCCATCCCTGACCCCCATCTCTCTCTCTCTCATACACACCCTTGCTGCTACCTCCACCCCTCCCCCAGCCCATCACACCCCCCAAGTGGTTCCTGAGACCAGGAGCACCCCCAGGCTAGGGCCACATGTCCCAGCACTGGCGTGGGCACAGGGCAGGCCTGCAGTGTGACAGTTGCTCCTGCAGCCATGGCTCCTGCCAGCAGGTCCATCCTGTCTTACTGCTGGGCACACAAGGTATGAGATTTGTGGGGGGGGATGTGGGGCTTGG
>NW_017728949.1:3637392-3640694 GCF_001723895.1 Crocodylus porosus
GTGTGGGGGTGGGGAGGACTGCTTGGGAGCGGTGGGAGGGGTAGCTCTCCCTCCCGCTCGCCCTCCACATAGCGCACACACCCCGCTCCCACAGCAGCAGCAGCCTTCAGGGTGCTCATGCCTGCTCCTGGCAGAGACCCCTGGTGGCTGCACCTGGTGCAGGGCATGGGCCTGGCCCACTAGCAGTGACCCTTGAACAAAACCAAGATGCTCTTGCTGCCACCTGGTGTCCCAGCACCGCATGCAAAAGCCATGCACCCTTGGGGTGGGCTGGGTCCAGTCTCCATGTGCCTGGCATGCCGTTAGGCCAAGCCTGCTCCATGGAGGCAGAACCCAGCCTGGCCTGAGGGCACGTAGCTTCTGCGTGCAGTGCCAGGATCCTGGGTGACAGGAAGAGTGGCCTGGTCCTGGTTGAGTGTGTGCGGCTGTGGGCCAGGCCTGTGTAGGGTTGCCAATCTACCTGGATTGGCCGGGAGTCTACTGGAATTGGCATCAATCTCCTGGTGACTACTGAAAACAATCCAGGAGATTGATATTGTGAATGGGTTGAACAGTACAATTAATGACTAGAGGTGCACCGATACATTGGTCCCATATCAGATCTGTTGGAAAATTGAACAGTATCGGCAATTGGCTTTTTTGGCTGATGTGGACAATAATAGTTGCCCAGTGCATGTGTGCAGCTGCAGTACAGCCCCAGTATGCTGAGTGTGCCCTGTGCTGCTTTTTTCCAGCGTGGTTTTTTTTTGGATACCAGGATTTCCTGGGATCAAATTTAGTATCCATGCTGCAAATATGCAGTGTGGGGAACATTTTTTCATTCTTAGTGTGCCTTTTGCGACATCTCAAACTGCTTTGAGGCACCGCAGCAGGCACAGGCTCGCTTGTCTGGATGTGGCCATGTATAATATTGTGTACAGTTTTGGGCTCCATATTCTGAAAAGGATGTGGAAAAGTTAGAGAGGGCCCAGAGGTAAGTAACAAAAATGATAAAGGGCTTGCAAGGTAAGCCATGTGAAGAGAAGCTGAAAAAAATAGATGTGTTTAGCTTATGGAAAAGGCATTAAGACGGGACATGATAGCAGTCTTCCAATATCTGAAGGGCTGCCATAAAGATGAGGAAGAATGCTTTTTCTTTAGCAGAATGTGAACCAATGGTTTGAAGTTCCAGCAAAGTAGGTTTAGACTGGATATTAGGAAAAATTTCTTCAGAGTTTGAACACTGCGACAGTGGAATAGACTGCCTTAGGAAGTTGTCAAATCTCCAGCACTGGAAGTATTCAAGAAGAGATTGGATATGTGTTGGTCAGACTGATCAGCATATCTAGGATCATGAAGAAATTTTACCCCAGGGTCAGATTGGTATGGACTGTGGGGGTTTTAAGAACTCTTCCAGCAACAGGACATTGACCACCATTGTCCTCCTGCTTTACCTATGGCAGGTTAGGGTGCTACGCTTTGTGGCTGTGTGACAAGGTTGCTTGTGTAGTAATAAGTTAGACAAGGATTTGTTTGGGATGGTTTGCGTAGCAATGATCCTGCCTCAGCCAAGGGGTTGGACTAGATGACCGACCTCCAGAGGGTCCTTCTAGCCCTATTTTACTATGGAGTGGAAGTTCACCCCAAGTAGGGCCATTAAAAATAACTTTAGTGTAGAATGCAAGTGTAGTTCATCAAGACAAGTCACCAAGAACACATCACCCTCATGCTCCATTCACTGCACTGTTGTGTCAGAGTCAAGATCTCAAGGCCATACATGGATCAGGCCTTAGCTGTCTTAAAGAAAGGCATATGAATACAATTTTCCTTAGCAGTTGTACAGTCAAGTGGAAGCAAAGGCTTCTTTAGCATCAGAGCTCTTGCAAAGTTCCAACGAAAAGCAGCAAGAGGAGGAGTTAAAAGTGGAGTGTGATTAGGTCTGTAAGTCTCCTCCCATGCTGGAAAGGAAAAAATGAACTGGTCATCTAGCCACTACCTGATGATAAAAGTGCCAGTCCTACTTCAGCTTCAGATAGAAAGGATTGAAGCAGTTTATGTATCTCTCACTGCTTGCAGACATTAAAACAAAACCAAACCAAAAAAAAACACTTTAATGAAAAAAGCAGCACGTTACTTTGACCTGGCTCTGCAGTGACTGTATAGATTGGGCACTTCAGCGGGGCTCTGGCACTTTTAGCTGAAGCTGATTCAATCAGCTATTAAAAATGCCAAAAAACCACCAGTATTAGTCTGGAAGTAAGCCTGAGAAGGACTAAAGGTCCTAGATAGCCTAGAGCAGCAATTCTCAGCTAGGGTGCTGTGGCACCTTGGATTGCCCTGAGATCTTTTCCAGGGTGCTATGGGGTGCCACATAATGGTAGGACTGCTAGATGTGCATATAGGATTCACAGGATAAAGTCAGAGATTTCAAATAGGAATCCATAGCATTGAAGACATTCGAACTTGTGATCTTTCTGAGTAATATGCAACAGAAAAATTGGTTTCTTATTTTTCTGTAGTAAAAAATTAGTGAAAACAAAGAGCTGGCATTTTCCAAGAGGTACCTCAAGTGTAATGAGGGGTGCCTCAAGCCTAAAAAAATTGAGAACCACTGGCCTGTAGACAAACTAAAGCTGGGTGTGTGAACTGAGTAATTTGAGAGGCAGTGAGCCACTTGGAGGGGTATGCACCTGGGGAGACTATGAGGATAAGGGAAGCCAGAGTTTCTTCCATCTTTATGGACTGGACTGATTCTAGTTGCCTCTCTCCTGGTCTGAGGATGATAGTAAAGGAGAATGCAAAGAGATGAGAAGAGAGTGAGAATGTATTCCCTGAGAAAGAGACAAACAAGGAGTATGAAAAAAAGAAGGGAGAAAAAATAGGAGGGAAGAGAGAAAAGAAATTCCTAATAATAATACACCCAACCCTACACACACTCACTAAAAGAAAAACATGGGGAAAAAAACAAAGAAAAAAAGAACAACCTATACTTGACCTCTATAAAAGAAGTAGGGACAAAAATTAACTGTGTAGATTAGGCATAGACTTGGTCTCTAATTCTTTGAAGAGACATTACAGTATTTGCTGTTAAAAACTACAGGTATGGCATCATTATGAACATTTGGATAGAAAATATGGATAGCTATGGGCATCATTATGAAAATATGGTACATAAAAACACTGCCATATTAGTTTCAACAATTAATATGCAAGTGCCATAATCTTTATATTTAAAGGAAGGTAATCCCAACGAGGATCAAAGGGAGCAGGAGAGCACACAAGCCTCTGTGGCTCACCAAAAGCATCCGGGAATGTCTCCTTGC
>NW_017728949.1:3641999-3646970 GCF_001723895.1 Crocodylus porosus
CCTGGGGGTGTTTAAGAGGAGGTTAGATGAACATCTTGCTGGGGTCATTTGACCCCAGTATTCTTTCCTGCCATGGCAGGAGGTCGGACTAGATGATCTGCTCAGGTCCCTTCCGACCCTACAAACTATGAAACTATGAAACTATGAAATAAGCAAAAAACCCCACTGTGAAGCAAAGTGGAATGATATAGTTTGCCAACCTAGGCAGGTGCCTAAACAAAAGTGTTGCTTCCATTATCTCTTGTTTCACGTAGGAGCAAATTTGTACCAGAATTCAACAGAGTGTAATAACTGCCCTGGCTCTTGTTTTTGGTCTGTATGTTAGAAAGTTCCCAGTGCAAAATGAAGCAAAACAGGTGAGGAATAGGAAAGTTGGAACACATCTGGGTTAGAATGAAAGGTAGAGATAAGTTATCTACTTTTCTCTTGCATGATATTAAATTTGGTTGTATCTCAGGCTACTGATTCAGATACTGTTGTAACGCTTTTCTGTAGTAAGTCTTTGTGTTTGTGCTGTCTTCCTCAATCTCAGGTTAAACGGGTCGGTGTAAGCCCATTAAAAATACAATCTGTTTTAAGAAAATATTATCCTATCCTCAAATTAACATATAGTACTAGTATATAAAGAATGAAGTTAAATACAGGTGTTGCTCATCAATTTGCTTAAAACATAGGTGGGAAATTAGACAACAGGATTTTTCCTGGAGAGTAAACTTTAAGGCAGAAAACATGCCTTTGAGGTGCCTACTTGTATTTGGACACAGGTATTTGGAATAGCATAATTACACTAACTTGTGACTGAACTAATGGTAAAATGTTGCAGAGATCTCTTTTGCTTTTTTCATTGCACCTTGTAACATCTTGGATTCACTATAAGAACTGCAAATATGTGAAGGCCGTAGGAGTTTGTTTTTCAGAGAATGGAAATCTTCCCCAAAGTCTTCCCTTCTATGGCTTCCAGTTTCATAGGATCATAGAGAAATAGGGCTGGAAGAGACTTCCATAGGTCATTCAGTGCAACCCCCTGCATGAGGCAGGATCATCTCTACCCAAACTACCCTATACAAATCCATAATCTAACTTCTTAGAGCATAAGAAGTACTATAGTAGTTCAAGTCCTACCTGAGTTTCAGTGCAACAGAGAGCAGGATCTCATGTCAATGTAAATTATTGTGCCTATTATCTCCCCCTGGCCCACCCCAAACACCCTCTGTCAACCCCTCCCCCGCTTTGTCCTCCTTGTAGTATGTACACAAATTGTTTTGTAGGAGTCAGGATCCTGTGTCTGTTTGCTTCTTGGCTGTCCGCTGGTTTCTATCCGCTGACTGTGTGATGCTATGTATATATGGTGCATGACCTGTACATTTGCTTGGGCCTTATTAGGTAATATGTAGGTGATCTTGCTTGTCATCAGTTACACCTGATAGAAATGGAAGATGAAAGATGGACAATAGCGAATAGACTAGAAAACTTTCTCTATTTACATATACAAAGAAGTGTTTGCATGCAATATTTCTGTAGTACAAAACAGGGTTGTTAATGTATGTACAATGATATCAAGTTGACATATGATGTGGGGTGGAAATTTAAAGGAGCATTTAAGGTATCAGAGGATTGCGTTTGTAAAGTATACTTAAAAGATTTTTCTCCATAGGAATGCATTTATGGGACAAGAATGCTAAAAATACTAACATTTATATTAACATTTTTAATCAAATGTTTTTACAAATATTAATTAATCTTCCCCATTCTTGTGATGCAAGTGTTGTTTTCCCTACTTCCCAGATGAGAAACGTGGGCCAAGTTACAGGTATCTAATTCTAGAAATACTGATATAAATAAAAATAGGTTAAATTTCAGAAGTTGGACACCTTCAATTTTCAAAGAAGGCAGTGAGCGCCTTGGGTGTAAATGACATCATAAAACGGGGTCACTTTTATTTAACTGTTTAAATAAGGATTTAGACAGGCCATTCACATTGTAAATTAAGATGATTTGCCCAAGGAATTCAAGGAAATATTTGAGTTTAGATTAGAACTCTAAGGTTTCCTAGACTCCATCCTCCTCTCAAGAGTAAAACATACTGTCCGGAATGTAAGGTGGTCAAGGTAGCTTTACTGCAAGAATCTTGACTAATAAATTTCCTGACTTGTGTGTGTGCTATTTCTTAACCTTATATTTTGCATTAACATGACTCACCTTTAACATCAAGCACTAGAGGAAGGTAGTAAATAGCAGAGAAAATTGTTAGTTTGTTTTAATGCAGCCATCCCCCTTTGTTGATGATCTTTGTTTCCATCTCATAAGGCTTAAGGACATCCACTGAGTAATCCTGGCAGTCTGTGCCAAAGAATATCATCTATGGAATACACTGAAGATCAGATAGTGTACTCCAGTTAAAATGATGTGTATGTAAATTGTGCTTGTTATCAGACTTCCCCACATTACTTTGTATGCAGAAATTCTGCATAAATGATTAAATCCTAAGCATTTTCTGACTTTATTCATGCTTGTCTGTCTGGATACCTGGCATAAGCACAAATAGACTTAAATGTGTGGGGTGTTTTTTCACCTGTTTCTAAAAAAAAAGTCTGTGTATAATCTTGTAATTAGATGTTAAAAAAATATACAAGGAAAATAATTCTTACTAACTAAATGTTCCCAACTTGACACTAATACAATAGAAGACTGGGCCTTACATGGTAATAGCAAATGCATCATTAATCACTGTATGAAATAAAGCATTAATTTTACAGTTGTATATTATTCAATAAATAGGTCATCACAATGATGATACCAAATTGCAACATCCAATTTACAAGCCATTACTTAAGAGTGTTGTGGGTATTGAAAGTCATCTTCAGTAGTGAAGGAAGAGTAAATTGCCAGTTGTGGTGAAGGAAGGTAGTAAGAAGGACTTTTAAATTTCTTTATGTCTTGAAGCTGTTAAGGGCCTTTTCCTTGTATCACAAATATATGATTTATGGTCTACTAGATGGCTTCATTTCCTCTACTGTAAAAACAGACGTTTACAGTTTGAGCCAACTAAAGATTCTACTTACACATTTCAGTGAGGGGATATGACTAGCAATGTAGAAGATAACAATAAACTTGCATCAATAGGGAGAAAGGTTTTAAGTGTAGCTAGGACCTCCCCCGTCTCTGTTGCCAAACAAGAAGAGTAACTATGTACATAGCTGGTGACACTTCTCTTTATTTATTGAATTTGGTTAAAAAATAATTGGATGGTTCTGCGGATGGTGATGGGCTTCTTGTGAAAGGTGCTTTGGCAGTTTGGCATCAGTTCAAAGAGCTGGCTTCAGTTCTTTTAGTTTCTTTTTTCCAGTTTCCTGTATGACTGAAAGCCCAGATTATTCGGGGCATATAGGTGTCCAAAACCTTGTTGGGAGTTAAATGTTAAATACTTTCTGAGGATCTGGGCTGTCAGGGGTAGGTTGGGGGGTAACACCAGTGCACTTGCACCCCTGCTTTGATTCTGGATCCACCCAAAATTTAAAACCAACTGCCTCACAGCGACAGCAGCATTTGAAGTCAAGGAGTTCTGAGGGAGTCTGTTGACTTTAAGGCTCATCATAATTTACCAGATCCCTTCCAAACTCTTCATTCCAAAGATGTTAACAACCCTCTCTCTTTTTTTTAATGGTCTTAGTATTCCACCAATCAGGCTATCCTTTGTTCTGCAGTTCTGCCGTCTGTTAGCTGCTCCTGGTAATGAAGCTCCTATTTCACAGCCTGCAAATTGGTTTTAACTCATTCCAGTAAAACTCTTTGTTTGTTTGTGCTTCAATCTTATACTGAATGATACAGCCCGAGGCCCCTATTGCAGGGGTTCTCAACCTTTTTTGTTCCAGGACCCATATGCAAATATCAATGGCCAGTCCTGACACAGTGCCCCTCACTCCTGACCCACTCCCCCCACTCCCAGTGTGTGGGGCAGGACCCCCCCAGCAGCCCCTCACAGGTTGGACCTCTGCAAGGTGAAAGCCATGGTTTCCCACATTTTTCTCCTTGAAAGGAGAATCCATTTTTTAAATGTATTTGCAGCCCTTTTATGTGTTTGTGCAACCCACTTTTAGGTGGTGACCCACGGGTTGACAAATGCTGCCCTAGCGTACTGGTACAGCTTCCAGTCTCTTTCTAACTGGAGACAATTGTGTGTTGTGTGGGACCCCTCGCTGCACCTCCCCCTGAACCCGCTTTCCAAAGCCCTTGATGTGCCCACGTGGGCCTCCGGGTGTCTCAGTGCGGGCCCTCCTGTCTGCCTCTGCTCCAGTTTCCCCTCCGGGCACGAGGGCCGGGCCCCCGACCTACGGGAGGAAGTTGGAAGGAACAAAACACAGGGCAAACGCTGCGTGAGTCGTGGGCTGCAAAAACACAACTGCGGCTTCTCCTACGGAACCAAAGCTGTGAGGGAGCAAGCGTGTGCGGGGGAGATCGTAGGGGAAAGCCCGGGTGCGAGTCCGCGCGCGCCGCTGACACGCGTGTCCAGGGCGGGGGCAGCCCCGCAGCGCTCGATGCCGGGGGTATGAGCCCCAGTGGGGAGCCTGGCGGCCCCCGCCCTGAGCGGAACCAGCCCCTCCGCGTGTGTCCACCTGTCGGGCTGAGCCCCGCGGGGGCGGGACTGACAGGGCCGCCGAAAGGGGGTGACAGGGCCCCACCTCCCCTCCCCCTGACGCGCGCGGGGCCGCTTTAAGAACCCCCTCCTCCCCACGCGGCTGCTCAGGAGTGCGCGCCGCAGCCAATCGGGGCGCGGCGGTGGCGGGAGCGGGGCTGAGGCGTGTCCAATGGGAGGCGGCGGGGGGCGGGGCGGACGGCCGGGGCACTATTGTTGATGAGGCGCACGGAGCAGTCGGCTCGGCCGCGGGTAGCGCGAGGGGTGTCTGGCGCCTGACTCGGCGGGGAACAGCGCCGCGCGCCGGGCTCCTTTTCCCCGCGCCGGTGCGAGCCATG
>NW_017728949.1:3647107-3648820 GCF_001723895.1 Crocodylus porosus
TGACTTCGTCGCCCTGCGCCTCGCCCGGGCCGCCGCCTGAGGGGAGCGGCGCCGTCGGCCGCGTCCGCCAGCGCCAGAGGCGGCGCTCGCCGGAGCCAGCGCGGAGCTCCCCGGAAAGGAAGAGTCCCAGCTCCCCAGGGGCCCGAGGTGAGCGCTGGGGGGGTCTGTGAGCCTCGCTCTAGGCTGGGGGGAAGGGTCTAGAGGAGCCAAAGGGAGGCCACGTGCAGGCTCCCTTCCCCTGCCCCCAGCGGTCACCTGTCTGTGGGCAAAGGGGTTTTGTGTAGAAGGGCAGTGTGACCTGGGCATGGCTACTCACCTACCTGTGGGCAAAGGGGTTTTGAGTGGGGGCCCATTTCCTCTCCTAGGTTTGCTCCCTCTTACGAGAACCACAGGGTGAGGCGGACGTGGCAGCTGCTCCTGAAAGAGTTCTTTACGCTTTTCTCCTTGTAGTATTTCCAGCCTAGAAAGCAAAAGGCATAGGCAGAGGACCCAGGTGATGGTCAGCCTCTGCATGGAACGTGATCTTGGGAGCTGCAGGACCTGCGAGCAGCCTGGATGCCACAGCTTCCCTTGAGGCCCTGCTACGTGTGGTGTATTACGCAATTCACTGGTGAAGCACGCAATAAAAGTAGACCGGTCACACGCGTGATTTATTGTGCACTGAACTGGTGAATCGCGCAATAAACTTAGGCTGGTCACACATGAAGTAAGGCCAGCCACTGTGCAAAGTAATTGCCATGCATTGTGCTGAATTAACAAGCTATGGAAGCAGTAAATATAGATCAGCCACACGTATGAAGTAATTATTTTGTAATGAGCTGGTGAACTGCGCAGTAAGTTTAGACCGGCTGCACACGCAAAGTAATTATCACCTGATAAAAATGATTATGCAGCTATAAAAAGAGGCGAGCAGCTATAAAGTTAATGCTTGAAAATGTGTAACAGCTCTGCAGCTGGTTTCTATCTAGCTTTAATTTGAACATGTAGCAGGGCCCTTACGTGGCCTCAAAGTTCCTTGGTTGTCCTGTAGCAGTATCCGTGTCTGGTCCAGGAGGAGGTGGCTTGCACTTCTGGGTATTGTCATTTTTTTCCCCCAGATATGTCTCATGCCCTCCCATTAACTATGGCCAGAATTATGTGCACCTGGAGGAGTATAATAAAGTTCATAGTGTAATGAAGACAGGAAGTATAGTGGGAATGATGTGCACTGTGCTGTTATTGGTATACTGTGTTTGCGAAATTAAAATGTATTTACCAAATGACATTAAAACTTGAGGGGTAAGTGGTAACCAAAAGAAGAAATTACAAGCTTGCATGTGCAGCTTATTTTGTCTTGGAGTAAAAGCTTGCTTGAAATTGTATGAGCAACACTTTCCTGCAACGTTGTAAAGTGTGTGACTTCAAGGCAGCAAATTTGGCTGCTAAAATTACTTTCTCATAATATTAGCTGCACTGATACACATCAGATTGTGTAACATGTTTTGTTTAATTCTAAAACCAGAGCTGTTTTGATTAGTCTTTCTACTCTGGCTTCTCTTTCTCCTGATACTGGCTTTCTTGTCACTTTCCGCTATAAATATACAGTTTCTAGGGTCGGACGGGACCTGAGCAGATCATCTAGTCTGACCCCCTGCAATGGCAGGAAAGAATACTGGGGTCAAATGACCCCAGCAAGATGTTCATCTAACCTCCTCTTAAACACCCCCAGGGTAG
>NW_017728949.1:3648831-3681530 GCF_001723895.1 Crocodylus porosus
AGTGCCCCTCCCCTGACTCCTTGCTAATTGACGAGGATGTGTATTCCTCCTTAATATGGAGTGCCACGCCCCCACCTCTCTTTCCTATCCTGTCCCTCCTGTACAGCCTAAAGCCCTTGACATTCACCGCCCAATCATGCGTTGCGTCCCACCACGTTCCCGTAATCCCCACTATGTCCGGGCTGGTGTCAGCCAGCAGGAGGTGAGTTCCTCCTGCTTGTTACCCATACTACGAGCATTTGTGTAGAGGCATTTGAGGCCTCCTGTGGATGTGTGTACTGACCCCCTAGTCTGAGCGTTACCCTGGCCCCTATCTCTTACCTGTTTATTCGCTTCACTTGTTGGGCTGGGCTGGGCTTATCTTATAGTTAGAGTTCAGTTCTTGCTTTTCTTTGTATGTGAAGGCAGAGGTCCCAAGTTGGTCCTTAGCCAAAATCAACTGCCATGGTTCTCGGGATACCTTGTGTATGGCTTCTTGACAGTGGAAATCAAGCTATAATCTCCAGTTAAATTTGTCAGCTTAATTGAAGTATAAAAGAACAGTGCCAAAAATGTAACCATATGACTCCTTTGTTACCTGTTCCTTCCTCTGTTTTGATCTCAGGCCTTCCAGAAGTTGGTAGCAAGCTTTGTTCGAGTTCCTAGGTCTGTTGTATTGAGAGAGACATTTGTCTTTTTTCAGACAATGTTGAAGGTTAGTTATGAGTGATGCAGAACTTCTAAAAATAATTATTTAGAGGAACAGCCTCTTCCCTGCCAGAAGCATTACAGGCCATATATATCTATGGGTAGACTGATGAAATCATTTGTGAGAGATAAGCAGTGCAAGAGAACACTGTTGAGAGATCTTTTAGGTCAAAGCAAACTTCCCTTTCTTTTCCTTTCTGTAGGACTTGCTCTGCTAGTGCTGAAACTACATCAGTATTTTGAAATTCGGATATCCAAAATTAATCACTTTAAAGCCATATTTAGATGCCTAACACTTTGTAGATCAACCTGAGTGCTGACTACTCAATCCCTGTAAAATGTGGGTCACTTCTTTAGTTAGATAATTGACCCATGGATTTTTTGAGGTGGCTTTAAGAGAAGATACTAGTCTTATTTCTTCTTATTCCCCATCCTTTACATGGCACCTGGAAGCCTTCAGGTAAATTTGCTCTACACAGATTTATCAAGGAAATATAATGTACTCAGTTTAAGTGGGACTGGAAAACTGCTATGCATTTTATGAAGGTAATGCTTATTGAGTACACAGGTTCTCTGACATCTGGGAAGAGAAACAGCAGTAACATCTGTAGCAAGGCAGGATAAAAAGGATTAATTTATTTATACTGTAGATATGTAAAATCTTAAAGTAGAGGTGTCAAAGATGTGGTGCATGGGCTGGATGCTGCATACTTCCTAGGTGGCTGATCTGAGGTGCATGCTGCACGTGGTGCCCTGCCACAACAGCTCTGGGGCTGCTGGTTCAGATTCGACCCACCTGCTGGAGCCAGCATGAAGGGCCAGTCTGACATGGGCAACTCATGCAGCATGTACTGTGTGCTGGTTTCACGTAAGTTTCTGACTGGTGCCAGTGTATAGTGCGTGCAGAGGTGGTCCAGGGTGTGCACTGTATGAGCTGCTGGCTTTGGTGCTTATGTCTGTAGATCTGATCTGGCTTGCAGGCTGGCCCCACACCCCTTTACTAGCCCATAGCCTACAAGGCCAAATGAGTTGACACCCCTGTCTTAAGGGATTCTTCTTCACAGAGGTTTCCATTTATCTCATGTAAATCACTAATATACTACTTTTTAGTAGACCTTAAAGCTGATATAAAAATGTTTTAATCCTAGAAACTGTTAAAAGCAATGATTTAATTTCTTTTACCTCCCTTACACTGAATTTCAGTTTTTAGTTCTAATGCCTAATCTGGCCAGGAGAGTGAGATACAAGATTGTTTTTGAACTTGGTGTCTTGAGTGGAAGTTTGTGGAGGTCTGTCTTGGGATATTAGATCAGAACAAACTAATTTCTGATCTATCTTCAAATCATCCTTTAGAAAACCAACAGCCTGTTCGACTGTCTTGTCAATCTAGCTTCTTAGTTTATGTAAGAATTGAGGTCTAGAAAGAAACAGATATGTTGGTCGCTAAGGCTGTAACTAGACATCTTATTTGACATGGGACTGATTGTCCAGGGTTTGATCCAGACGGAAACAGGCAGGCATACATCAGTCACCCTTCCAAGCTGCATTGCTGCTTTTCCACTAGAGAGGAGCATATGGCCCATGTAGCTTCTCCGAAGAAAAAGTGCAGTAATTTTGCAGGTGAACATACAGCCATGTCTGGGGGTGGTGCGTAATACTAGCACACTTTTATTACACATATTTCAAAGGGACTTGAAGTAGGACTGTGTACTTCTATGTCTGTAGGATCCTGGAATAAATGCTGTATCTGTTTACAGGCTAGGGGCTCAATTCTGTTCCATCTATTAATTGCACAACTAGACTGGCATCTAAGTCAGGTGGAAAGTAGAGTAGTTTTCCAGGAACTTGAGCAGGATAGATGAGAAGCACATTTGGGGAAATCAGACAGAAGGTAAGGTAGGATAGCACCTTAGAGACTGACTGGTTTAGAGGGGCACAAGCTTTCATCAGCAACAGCCTACTTTGTCGTGTACATCTGACAAAGTAGGTTGTTGCCTACAAAAGCTCATACCTCTCTGAACCTGTCAGTCTCTAATGTGCCACCCTGTCTTACCTTCAGCCTGACTTAAGTGTGCTTCTCATCTGTCCTGCTTGAGTTCCTGGAAAACTGATGGCTGGGTCCTTTTTGCTGCCTTTTTGCTGATTCAGTCTTAAGGGTACTATGTTGGCATGTTACAAAAGTAGGTGCATTAATGGGTTTTCTGGACTTGAACATAGTGGAATAGAATAAGACTTAAATGCCTAAGCCCATTGAGATGTCTAATAAGTGGAATAAAATCTGTCTCTAACTGTCTGTAAACATACGCCTATAGAGAGAAGCTATGTTTTCTATTATGTATGTGGAAATACTTTGTAAAATAACATGCATTTAAATAAGCCTAGGAATCAAAGTATTCTAGACCTTGTTCGTTTTGTCCTGGAAATCTTAGTTTGTTTATATTATTTTTACTGTTGATGCTGAATAGTGTCTTTGTTAGATATGTGTTCGGTTGTTAAAATTGGTTGAATTACCTTTTTTCTCTTGTAATTTTGGATGAAATTTGGAGTAGTAGCAACCATGAATACATGGAAGAGTGGTTTAGCTAATGAAATTAGACCAACGAATACATGTAGACCATTACACAAAGATGTTCAAAACTTGTTGCTCAGTATTAATTTCAGCTTTCCTGGTTTTGGATCAGTTAAGGGAGGCTTTAACAAATAAAACTACAACCGCAAGTTGGGAGATTAAAATAAGCCTTGAGGTTAGACCAAATAACTTCTAAATTTAGATGCTGATACCATAACTTTGTAGAATTTAGGCTTAGTTTTATGTTAAAGGTTTTATCTCTCTAGCAAATAGCTGAAGAGAAATTTCAAATGGGGAGTTGGCAGGAAGTGGGAGTTGGCTTGACTCGGATTTAAATTACCAGGCTGGTTGAAAAACTAAGATGTGGCTAAAGATCTTTCAACTTCAGCATGGGGATTTTGAACCGAGTTAGAACTTAAATGACCTGTTAGTAACAGTCCCTTAATCTTCACTCTTTTTGCTTCTTGGTGTTAATTTTTTTTTCCTTTGTTCCAATTTGACTGTAGCCTAAGTGCTGGCATTTTACTTTGGGGTGGGGGAGAGCCCCTCACATATTTGTCACTTGCCTTTGACTAACTATTCCTTCTTTGTCTGTTCAGGAAGTTTTGTTTGGCAGTGCAAGGAAAAACATAATGGAAGCATTTAACAGTTGAAAGCTGAGGCGTAACTGCACGTCTGGGGCAGCCACGTGGTGCTTGGGGCAGTGCTGGCTCCTGCCATGCCAATTGTGGCAGCATGATCAACCACCACTGCAGCAGAGGCTGCTTTTGTGTCCCTTCCTCCCCTCCAAAAAGGCAGGCACTCAGAGTTGCTGCCCCAGTTGCCGCATCCTCAGTTATACTGCTAGTTGGAAGGGAGGGAGATTCAGCAAGGAGGTGCCAAGTGGCCAGTTTGAGGCTTTTGTTGTTGTATGTTACTTTAGGAAAGTACAAGTAAAGGTTAAGAAATGATTCTGCATTGAGGGTTGGAAAATGTTTTTGTACGTAACGGAGTGAATGGTACCACTTGAACAGTCAGGCACTTATTTCTGATGTACAGAAAGAAATAGGAGGCAAACCTATTGAAACTTTCTAAATTAAGGTAAAATTGTAGACGTCTATTTTAGGTTTTTGGAAGGCATTATATGTATACTCTTTGCTATGTGACGTGTAAGCAATTCATCATACAGTTAATGTGGAACATCTTTGTGTGTGGTTTGTATTGCGCTTTTAATTTGTGCATGTGGGGAGCCACTCCGTGGTGCTGAGTTGCCCCTGAGGCCTTTGCATTGCTATCAAGGGGCCTGATATTTGGGGAGCTGCCCTTTGACTTCAGGCTCCCTGCATATACAGCCAGCTGCAGAGGCACCCTTTGAACATTCAAGGACATGGAGAGCCATTCTCCAATCTCAGGCTCCCCACTTAATGACAAGATGAAAAGGTGCCATGGAAAGTGTGGCTTTGGGGACTGGTTCCCAATGTTGTGCTTCCTGCAGTGTCTCTTAAAAGTGCCATTGTGTGGGGAGCCCATGATTCAGGTCTTGGATTCTGCACGTTGGCAAACATACAATGGGATCTGACAGATTCTGTCCTGGATCCCCAAAATCGCACATCTTGCCATAAGCATCTGGTATGGCAGGACTCGTCATTCTGGAGATCTGGGACAAAATTAATGTCTGTAAGGGGCCATAGACAACTAAGCCAGGAAAAAAAGAATTACTGAAGAAGAAAGAAGAGGGAAAAGAAAAAGACTCAGTGCAAACAATTAATTGAAGTATCTAAATCGCACAATTTGATATTTTCTAACTTACCCTCCAAGCAGATATCACAGTAATTAAAGTAAGATATAGTCTAGTATGTTTTTGCATTGTGTTGGAAATGCAGCTTCTTATAGATAGTGGAGAAGAATCTATTCTTGATTTGCTACATATTAACAGGGGGGAATTGATTGAGAATCTGGATGTGGAAAGCCACTGAGGTGGCAGCAATTTACAAAGTGAATGAATTCATGATTTTAAGAGAAGGAATGAGAACAGCAGAACAGAAACACTGGACTGCAGAAAAGCAGACTAATTAACTCAAGGAACTGGTAGGCAGGATCCCAAGGGGGAAGTCAAAGGGGAGAAAGTAGTCCAGGCAAGTTGGTTGTATCTTAAGCAATTAGGAATTGTTTAGAAATAGCACATTCTTCATCTCTTTCGGGGTTTGGACTTCAAATATCATTTAAGGGTGCCTTCTACCTGTAGGATTCCATGACCGTAAGGCCACAAGAGCATGCTATTCCAATGGGTAGGAGGGGCAGCAGGAGAGCTTGGTTTAACAGTGAAGAGGCAAGAATGTACTTCATTGGAAAGCTTTTCTAAGTCGGTTTCAACCATGCAGTTGGTTCAACAAAAAGTATCACCCACAAAAATCTTTGCCTCTTGCATATTTCTTAAACCATTGTGGCTACAATATTACTTCTATGCTGCGTAACAGTAAGTTCCCTCAGTGACTTTAAACTTAGAAAAGAATCTCACAAAAAGAAACTTAGCTGTGTTTTATTAAGAATGAGTATAAGAGTATAGTATGGGCATGAAATAACAAAATTGTGAGGTCCAAGGCACAAATTGAGATTACAGCTAGTAAAAGGCATAAAAGTCAACAGAAAGCAGTCTGTAAGTATGCTAGAAATAAAAGACAACCAAGAATGGTTTTATTACACTTGACTAAATGGTGGGGGAAAGCTAGTAATTGATGATGTGATTCATATTCTAGTGTTTAGTGCTTTTTATTTCAGCCTTCACACACACAAGGCTAACTGTAAGATGACAAGCACAACTAGCAGCAGGGGGGGAAGCTTAGAGTAGGGGAAAACAGATTCAAGTTCCTTTAGATCAGGGGCGTCCAAATTTACCCTGAGCTCCAGTTTGGATCCAGACCACAGGAGCTCCTCCCAGAGCAGATCTGTAGGGCCAGCAGGAACTGACTAGTGGGTCTGCATTAGGGCAGCAGCATAGGCCCAGAACCAGATTGCAGCTGGGGCTCCATTTGGGTGGTGGTGGACGACTGGGGACCTACTGATTAATGACTATATCTACCAGGATCCATGGAACCTGACTTCTCTGGCAGGCCACATTTTCCTCTCTCCCCAACTTCTGGTAGCCGGCTGGACTACTGGTGGGCTGGATGGAAATATTCCGTAGGCTGTATATTTGCCACCCCGATTGGAAAACATCCAGATTATCTCAATCAGCAGGGCCAGATGAGCAACATGCTAGAGTACTTGGGTATCGGCTAAGGTAGTTTGAGTCGGTAGTAATTGTCTTTTGGAGCATATGGTCGTGTAAGAGCCTAGAAGACTGGAAGAGGGCAAATAAAAACACCCTGCTTTATTTAAAAAACTAAACTAACCCCCCCCCCCAAAAAAAAACAAACCCAACAACAACCAAGGGGTAGAGGACAAGAATACCCAAGGAATTAGACTTGTGGGTGTGAACTGCAGTACCATATTTCACAGTGTATAGGTTGCTCAGTATATAAGCCAACCCTATTTTTCTGATCCAAAAAGGTAGGAATTTCATAGATCTTGTGTATAAGTCCACCTAACTTTTTTAAAATCAGAAATATGGGGTTGGCTTATACTGGCCCCTGTGTGCCCTCACTGCGTGCTGGGTACTCAAGTGCCACTCGTAGGGAGTGGGGATAGGGTCAGCTGGTGCAGCCCCATCCCCTGCAAACAGCACTGCCTGGACTGCACCAGTCAAGTGCTGAGCCTGGCACCACTTGCAGGGGATGGGACTGCGCCAGCCAAGAACCAATCCTGGCCCCGTCTGCTGCAGGCAGCATTACCAAGCCCTGTCCTGTCCCCTGCGAAGAATGCTGGACTCCACCCTCAGTTGGTGTTGCCCAGGCAGCACTGCTCACAGGGGATGGGGACAGGGCCGGGCTCAGCACTTGGCTGGTGTGGATGGGCTTGGTGGTCAGGTGGTGCAGCCTGGGCAGCATTGCTTGCAGGGAATGAGGCTGTGCCAGCTGAGTGCCCAGCCTGGTGCCACTTGCAGGGGATGGGGATGGGGATGGGCTCAGTTGACGCACCCCATTCCCTGCAAGTGGTGCTGCCTGAGTCACACCAGCTAAGCGCTGGGACCAGTGCTGTTTGTAGGGGATGGTGATATAGTGTATAAGTACATTGAATTTGAAGAGTTAAAAATTGGGTTTCAAAGCTCAACTTATACACCGTGAAATATGGTACCTGGGTAGATACTGGAGCATATCACCAAGGAATTTTATTTTTAGCCATCTAGAGAATAACAAGATAAGAACAGTCGATGTGGATTTGTTAAGAGCAAGTCATGACTATGGATCCTGGTTTTCTGTGATCAAAAATTGCAAATGCTTTGATTTTTAAAAACCCCAAAATCTATGATTTAAAATTAAAGGCCCCCCAGCCCTGGTCATGCCCCTTGCCCCACAGCCCCTGCCCCTCTGAAGGGGGCCCCCAGCTGCCAGGGCCATTGACCAGGGATCCATGTCCACAGCTCCCTGCCTCCAACAGAAGGCAGCCGCAGCAGGAACATGGAGCCGCCTCCCCGCTGCTGACTCGGGTAGGGGTGAGGCTGGCTCCTGGAGGCCGCACATACTCCTGGGGGACGAGTGACCCATACCCCAAGATCTGTGTGGGGGGCTGGCTGCAGGCTCAAGCTCCTGCCCTGATTCCTGCCCTCCCCTGGGGCCACTGTAGCCCTGCAGGCAAGAGTCGGCACTACTGGGAACAGTAGGGCTGCGCTGGCATTTTTGCCCCCGTCCCCCCCCTGCACTGAGCCTCCTGCTGCTCTGACTGATGGAGCCCCATGCCACTTCCCTCAGTGCAGCCCCACATGCAGGAGGCGCATTGCTGGGGCAGCACTGAGTAAGCAGCTGCTAGGAGACCCATGCCTAGTTCCTCTGTCTCCAGCCACACCAGGTCACAGGGAGGGGAGCAGGGCAGCAGGGATCTACTGCTCTGTTCCCCTGCCCTGTGACCCTATGCAGCTGGGGATACAGGAGCCACGTGGGGATCTCCTAGCAGCTGCTAGCTCTGTGCTGCCCCGGCGATGCGCCTCCTGCATGTGGGGGGCAGCACTGAGGGAAGCAGCGCAGGGCTCTGCCACTCAGAGCAGTAGGGGGACAAGGAGATCCCGGTGCAGCCCCATTGTTCCAGCTGTGCCAGATCTTGCTTGTGGGACTACAGCAGCCCTGCGGGAGGGAATCAGAGTGGGTGCTCAAATCCACAGTCTGACTCCCACTCAGATCTGGGGGTGCAGGTCCCCCCGCCCCCTGAGACTGAACAACATGAGTGCCCCGCTGGTTCCACATCTCCCTGCTCCTGGCTGGCACTTCCATGTCCAGCTTCCCTTGAGAGCTGCTACAGCCACTTCAGTTTTGCATCTCCGGCTGCAAACGGAGAGATATGGAGCCAGCCAGGCACTCCGTGTATTCCCCTAACACCTCTCCACTTGTGGCCAGAGTACTTGACTGGGAGCACGTGGAACTGGAGCGGCTCTAGCAGCCCTTAAGGGAAGCTGCACACGGAGGTGCTGGCCGGGCACTTGTGTATTTTCCCCTAACACTTCCCTGCTGCCTCAGCCCTCGGGTAGCTTCCACCCCAGCCCTGACCTGCAACCCCCCAGCCCTCTGCAAACCCCACTTGCCAGTTCACAGGCTTTAGGAGGAAAGAGTGGCAAGGCCTAGGTCAGGCTCAGAGTAAAAGCCACTGCCCTTCCCCCCTCCCCTTCCCCTGGGCAGGGTTAGGGTATTCCCAGCCTTTTTAAAAACAGCTCTTGCAGGCTGGAACTCTATCTGCCTACAGAGCTTTTTGCAAAAACAGGAAATCCACATTTTTTTTGTCTGATAAAACCAGGAAATCTGTTTTCCTTGGGAAATGGAAAACCCAGATCCCTGGTCATGACTAACCAACCTGTAATATAACCTTAATATAATTTGCATTTAGCAAATCTACAATCCTCTGACTGTTACACACAGCTCCAACAACTGTGCCAGAGAAATTCAGAGTAACTTACAAATCATCTTTTTCTTCTGAAGTAGGTTAGATGAGTATCAACTCAAGAAGGAAATTGCCACATGCTACAAGAACTTAAAAGGGAAAAATCTAGTCATCTTCCCAAACATTATACAATATATACAAAGAGACTACTAAAGATTTTCTACAACATCCATCCAACATAAAAAGAAGGTTTGGAACCAGTTACTCCAGGAACAACTTTCCCAACCACAAAACAACCATCAGAGAAACAACACCAACACTGTACAGTATTCCAACATCAAACTTGGTGAAACTGCAAGAAGCAACCAATCCTCCAATACCATCAATCGCTCCATGTACACACTTACCAAAACCGGAAAAACTGTCTTCTCTAAAGGTCAAAACTTCTGTTTGGAAAAATACCCTAATAAAATATTTCAGTGTGGCAAACTAGAAGAATTCATTTGACACCTCAACCTCAAGGAATATTTCCACAACCAAAGTGAATCCACTTCCAACAACACTTTTTATCCTTTGACAACATTGAGGAAAAGATCAACTCCCAAAACATTTAAAAAAAATCAGATTGGACACCCTCAGAGTGGACAAAATTCTAACCATGACCGCTATATTGACTGCTTCAGGGAAAGAATGAACCATGAAATAACACCACACACCACCATAACAACCTCTCCCTCTCGGAGAGAGAAGGGCCATAGAATCTCTAAGATTTAACCACCAAATAGTAATAAAACCAGCAGAAAAAGGAGGAGATATAGTTATCCTTAACCATGAAGACTACATAAAAGAAGCTAACAGACAACTCTCTGTCACCACTTGGTACAAAAAACTAGGGGACGATCCTACTCCCCTTTTTACTTTAAAACTCACAACTACCATCAAATCACTTCCATTTGAGCTACAAGAAAAACTAATAAACTTGATCCTTGCACTACCTAACCCAGGGACTTTTTACATGCTACCTAAAATCTACAAACAAGGGAACCCTGGCAAACATGTCATATCCAACCATATCTGGGGAACCCTAACTTAGGAAATATCAGGCTTCATCAAATCCATCCTAAAACCTCTTGTTACCCACACACTGAGTTTTGTCTAAGATGCAACAGGTGTTCTACAAAAACTTAGGTAGCCTTCCCAGCAACACCTTCCTAGTTGTCACGCGCGTTAACAGCTTGTATACCAACATACCACACCAGGATAGCATTCAGGCCTGCCTTACATACCTACAAGAGCAAGATGACAACTCAGAGTACAGATCTAAAGATATTACTGAACTTATACACGTCATCTTCACACACAATAACTTCACTTTCAATAACCAACACTTCCTCCAGGTCATGGGCACAGCTGTGGGTACCAAAATGGCCCCACAATATGCCAACCTTTTTATGAGCCACGTGGAAGAAGAATTCCTCAAGAACTGTACCATCAAACCTTTGCTATACTTAAGATATATTGATGACCTCTCCGGCGTTTAGACTGAAAACCTGCAATCTTTGATAGATTTTGATCTGAAATTCAACAGTAATCACTCCCTCCATCAGACTGTCTCTTCAATACTCCAGCACCCATTTCCTTTTTAGACGCTATGATTACTACCCAGAATGATAAAATACAGACCACCATATACAAGAAACCCATGAACCAATATGCATATCTGCACAGTGCAGATATGCAATATACAGCCAAGCCCTCTGGTACCACTGAATTTGCACTGAGGAGAACACCCATGATCATCACCTCACCGATCTCAAAAGGGCTTTCACTCAACCAGGACACTCCTCCAGAGAGATGGATTACACTTCTGAAAGACTCACCCAGATACCACATGAAGAATTGCTGCAGTTTAGAAAGAAAACCCTCATGAATCATTGCACACCACTAGTTATGACATAATATCCCTCTCTGGAGCCTATACAGAAAATCCTCAAATAATTGCAACCCATACTAGAAGAAGACCAACCCAATTAGAGATCTTCCCAGAACAACCTATTTTGGCTTTTTTAAACAAGCAGCAAACCTTGCCAACCTCAACACCAGAAGCAAACTTCCTAGGGCCCAAAACACACCGAATGGATCCAGACCATGCCATGACAAGAAATGTAAAACCTGCTGACATATCTCTACCATCCCTACAATAACTATATCCCCACAACAGAACCATCAGCATTCCTGGATCTTAGACCTGCACCTCCAGAAATGCACTAAATGCCCTGATGGAATATACGTAGGAGAAACCAACAACTGCATACCAGAATGAACTTAGTCTTTATTTACTGGACACTGTAAATTCAGGAAAACATCTGTCTCTGCCAGCCATAAAGATTATCCACTGATGCCACCCACTGCGTTTGGGAAACAGTTGGGCTATCGTTTCTGCAGGGCAGTGTATCCTCTGGATTGTTGGGTGAGATTATTGTACTGAATGTTTTTCTCTCTCTGAATATAGAAACTGCTAAGATAATTGTCCCAGGGAGAAACAGGGGGAGGCCTTGGAACACCCTCCCACCCTGCAGTGGGACCTGAGGTGGGGCTGATCCCCCTAAAGAAGAAAGAGAAAAGTCATGAAGGCAGGGCATACTTAACTTTTGTAGGAAAAACAGAGCCAGATGAGCTATGACGAGACAAACCGCCTGCGCGCACTTCATCAGCCACTTTTTATTGCTGGCTGGTAACAGCACCAGCTGATGACATCATTAAGAATCACTGCCCAGTTGATTTAAAAGCTGGTGGTGGGGAAACGGAGGGGAGGGCAGTATCACCATCAGGGACAGAAGGCCAGGCTGCTTCCCGGGCTGCACACAGGTGGTGTCGGTAGCCCGAGAAGTATACTGGCAGGGACTTGATGGAGGAGTCCAGGATTTATTGAATGAAGTACTATGCTGGCCCAGTGGGGTAGGCTGGGGTAGAGAACAGTGTCAAGGCACCTTGGAGTCAAAGACACTGGACCCATAAGTGGGGCGGGCAGAAGCCCCCATACCCCAACTGTTTCTTTTCTTTCTTCTTAAATTTTGAGTTTCACAGGGCCCTGAAGCAGGGAGAAGGGGCCAAGGACAATCTCCACAGACCAGGAGTAGCCAGGTTGACACAGCAGATGGCAGTATAGCAAGGGAAGACCTGGCATTTTGACCAGGATGGTCTAATGCCCTGTGGGCGGCTCATACTGGAAAAAGCTGGGTGATGAGCGAGGAGGAGAGGAAGCAGGCAAAGACATCAGAAGGGCAGGCTGGCAGTCCAACAGCTGACTGTCCTGAGGGTTGGCACATGGCTGGGGTATAGGGGAGGTGGAGCCCCAGGAACACCTGCTAAGTGCAGTGCCCGGGCTGCAAGGAGTGACGAGAAAGTGCCCCAACACTGAAGGAAAAGACCAAGTCATGGCAGGAAAGTGTTGGGGCCTCCTTCAGGGTGAACAGGACCCAATGTCAATGCTGCCAGAACGCACCCTGTGGCCGGTGCTGGGTGCATGCTCCAAGGCGGCAAGAGAGCACCTCCACGAGGCCAGACGGGAGCAATAAGATTTGTTGTACTGATAAAGTTAGACTTTGATTTTAGGACAATGACCCGTCTGTGTTCACATTTCACGTTCCATTTGAGGGTTTATTATGCTTTAATGAACCCTCTGCACTATCTGATAGACAGTGGTGCTAATGTTAGTGTCTAATGTTAGGATCACCATCCATCAGATAATACTACCGGTTCATTAAAGCATAGTTAACCCTTAAATGGAGCATGAAATAAGAACCCAGCTCAGTGTCCTAAAATCAAAGTCTCACTTTATCAGTGCAACAAATATTATTTTAGCAGTTTCTATATTCAGAGAGAGAAAAACATTCAGAAATAATCTCACCTAACAACCCAGAGGATACACTGCCCTGCAGAAATAATGCCCCATCATTTCCCAAATGTAGTGGGTGGCATCAGCAGATAATCTTTATGGCTGGTACAGATGGATGTTTTCCTGAATTTGATGAGACACACTTAACCTTTCTTGCTATCCCCTTTTTATGCTTTTCTTCAACTTCACTCCTCTGACTCTTTGCTTTCAGATTGGTCACTCTGCGATCAGCAGGCTGTCCATATTGTTTCCTGCCAGTATATTCCTTTGTTCACCATCATGAGCACACCTCTTAATTTGGTCTTTTTCTGGTGTCTTAACTTTGGGTATTGTCCATTGGTCTCCCTTACTACCTTTTCATTAACATGTCCAACCATTTCATCCCTCTGATTCAGCTGGTTAGTACCAAGGTCAGTTCATCTGAGCTAGGAACAAGGCCATTTCTGTGTTATGTTAGAAGAACTTCTCACGGTGATAGAAAAGAAAAGATGCAATAATAAATATGAGCACTATGAGCTCTGCAAAAACAACTCAAGGCCAGCTGATTAAGCAAAATAAAGTTCAGGTAATGAGGCTATACAGAACTTAAGCAAAGATTAAATAAGATTGAATATAGAAGAAAAGTTTAAACAAAACTGTAACTCACCACTCTGTAACCAGGTGTCCTTTAAAGCATAAAAGCAGCTACCCTAACGGTAAGATATTCTAACAACTTATTCCTTGGTTGGCAGCAATTTGGGTGAAAGTGGAAGCCAAATGCAACTACTGTATTTCCTCAATTTCAAGATGAGGTTTCCCCTTCCTCCCCCCCCATTCAACAAAGGGAAAACAAAGCCTTGTCTTGAAGTGAAAATGCAGTAGTTGCAGTCAATAGAGGCAGCAGGAATCCACTGGGTGAGGCACAGGGCAGTGCGGGACCTGGCAGTGGGGTAGGGGCAAGGTGCAGGGTGGAGGGCTGGAGAGAAGAGCTGTGGCTTCTCATGATGCCAAATGTCTGGCCCTGTGGGCCTGATGACATAGCTCTGTGCTCCAGATATGGCTACAGGACTCCCCACAGGGCAAGAAGTGTGGTGGGATGAGCTGCTGCCACTTGTCCCACCACAAAATTTTCCAGCCCTCGGGGGAGCCCTGCAGGCTGGATGGCACAGCTCCACAGGCCATACTTGGCCCCTGGGCCAGATCTTTGAAATCCCCTGTTCTGGAGCATTTGGCACTTTAACTGCAAACTTGTATGATACCACCAACCAGCTGTATGCTTTTTCTTCAGATCTTGATCATGTAGTCCAATGATTCTCAACCTTTTTTCCTGGAGGGCCAGATGGGCAGTGTCTGTCCAACCATGGGCCAGATGGTGGTTCTGATTCAGTGCCTGGGGCCAGCACAGTGGGCACCATCTGGCTATGCATGTGGGGCGGGGGGCAACATGGCCTGAGCCCAGTCGCACCTGAGTGAAAGGGGGCATCGCCTGACTTTGTGGAGAAAGGAGGGTATGACCTGGCCCTAACTCATCCCTGTGGGGGAAATGGGGGAGGGGAAGAGGGCACAAACTTAACTCTGAATGGGTACGTAGGGTTTGGAAACTTGGCAGGGGGGGAAGGGAGTGACACGTTACTAGCCACTGCTCGCCCACCAACCAATTTCCTGACCTGTCGGGAGCCCTGTGGGCCAGACATAGTAGCTCTACAGGCTGCGTTTTGCCCATGGGTCAGAGGTTAAGCACCTCATTGAAGAAGAGGCGCTCTGGAGGCAGCAACCACAGGTACTTTTTCACAATATGTGCCCACTAGAGTGCACTTTCCTACAAAGTCTAGAATGGAGCTCAAAATGCAGTATGTTATCAGTCCCCAGCTTCAGTATATATCTGTAAAACCCATTGGGAGAGTGTCCCACTCTCTCTAGTGCTGCTCCACAGAGGATTAAATATATTATTCCAATCACTTATTCATTAGGTGATGTGAGAGATCTTCACTGCTGATGAACCATGTGGGTGTAGTATATGATAGAACTTCCACATCATCAGGAAAGTACATGGTAAAAATTGCATTAAAAGCACAAGTGTATGTGCTCAGCAATTAAGCGAAGCCAGAATTAAGATAGCCTGTACAATTTAACTTTCTCCCTTTGTGCATATGCCACTGGTTCTCCACCAGGGTGTTGTGGCACCTTAGGATGCCTTGAGATCCTTTCAAGGGTGCTGTGGGATGTCAAGCAATTTTAGCACTGTTAGGTGTATAAACATAATTCACAAGATAAACCTAGAGACTTAAAATTGTTTTTGACATAAGGGATTCCTTTCTGATCTGTTGTGGTCTTTCTGAGTTCTTTTGCAACAAGAGAATGCGCTGTTATTTTTGTTTACTAAAAAAGTGTGAAAAGTAAGGTGGTTCCAATCCTTATTTACTGGACACTATTAAAACTTTGCTCTAAAGAGAGAGTAAGTTCTTAAAACAGGTGTGCTATGCTGCTCATTACTACAGTATTTGAGCACTTCTCAAATATGAATTTAGTTTTCACAAAACCCTGGAAAATGAAATTGGATTTGTGAACAACAGGTTGCACAAGCAGTATGTTCAAAAGTATACGTTAATTTTGGGTACCCAACTTAGTACAGTTAAGACCATGTATTACCTAAAGCATATAGCATTATAAAGCACTTCCTGTGTTCAAAAGATGGGCTTGAGTACTACATGGGGAATAAGTGCAGAATATAGATAATATTTTTGTAGTAGCTGTATGGGGGAATTTCCTTACAGAGATAAGCATTAGGATTGTTGATGCCTCAGTGATTAATGGTCATTGAAATTGAGTGAGTCCATGTTTGCATCTCTAGTTACTAGTTTATTGGTTTTATTCCCTTTCTTTGCACTGTTTTTTAGTGCATGCTACTTGACAGTGATACTTAGATTGTTGAATTGGGTTTAAAAAGAAAAAAATGCAAATAAAGGAAGTAAATTTTAACTTTACTAAATGAGGTATGTGATTTCCTGTTTTCCAAGAGTTGGACTGCTTTAATTGAAATGAACTGCATTGGAGAGGTTTGATTTCAATGTAACTGATTTAAAAACTTGCATGATGAGGTTTGGTTTTTTTTGCATATTTTTATTGACTATGATGTGGTTTAAAGTTAGTTGGTATCTACTTCCAGAGACTTGATAAGCTGGAATTAACTTTTCTGTGTTGTAAAAAGATAAAAACAAGATGTTGAATCTTAGAATACTTTAAACTTTGTGTAGTATTCATTTAAAGGAAAACAAGTGGTTTCATGTTTTGGTTTCAGAACTTTAAAGTTTCAGTAGCACTGCTTGTACTGATATGCAGGGTACATGGATTTTAAGAACCTAATTAATATGTTTCTTGTTCCATTACTCATTTTGCCTTTAAGTATTGTGGGGTTTTTTAGCTCTCAATACTTTTGTGAAAAATTCTTTGCAATTAGTTGGCTGGGAGATGGCCCTCTGTAAGAACCTCTTTATAGGGAGGGGAAAATGTTGAAGACATTGTAAAATGAAACTTCCTCCTAATGAAAGCAGGATGTTATGCTTTCTGAATAAATTATATAGGTGAATAATTTGTGCCTCCATACAAATTCATATCTCTTAGTCATAGTTGAAGGAATCAATATACATCTTTTTCTCTGTCACAGTTATTATCATGCAGAAAATAAAATGGAAAAGACTTGTGGTTATGTTGTTGTCTTGTCTCACCTCCCCATATAACACCAAGCTGTCAGGCTTCTCTGGATTAACTGTGTTTTAATGTGTTGTTCCAACATCCAATATTGATTTTAAAATTTACATTGATGGAGAAACTCTCATAATTAGGGACCTACTGAAATTGTGATTTCACAGAAAATATTAAATCTGGCATTGCCCACAAGTGGGCAATGTCTGCAAATCCACCAGTGGGGGGAATTACTGAATAAAATGCTGGTTCCCCAGAGGGAACCAGCAGTCCTCATGGTGCTGTGGCCCAGATGCATAGCCTGCCCGGGCTATGCATAGTGCTGGCACATGGGAGCCCAAGATGGCTGCTAGCTCTCCCTCCAGGGCCAGGGCTGCATGACAGACAGCCCTCTTAGTCAATCAGTGATGAGGGACAGGGCCTCTGCCACAATTAGTCTGTGAAAATGGCCAACCCTGTAATCTTCCCATGAAATCGGCCAGTCACTGCCTCCTTTTGGGTAGACATCTACTCATAATCCCGGGTAAATTGTTCAAGTGCTTAATTGCTTTGTTTTAACAACAAAAAAACCTCTTTTATTTTCTGAATTTGCCTAGCTTCAGCTTCTGACAAATTCCTCCTCCCTTCCCTCCTTCAAGTTTTTTTCCCCAAAATTGCTTCCCAGGTTAGTTTTTTTTCCTCTCAAATAAACATGGCATACGTTATTTGTTCCTAGACAAGTTGTCTTACATTTAGTTGAACTGAAACGCATATTTTTTTTACCCACTTCATCCAGGCAGTCCAGCTGGCTCTGTGTCAGTGACATGCTTTATTTATAATTTACAACTCATCTAGGCTCTACCAAACTCTCAGTATTTTTGTTTTTTAGACGATGATGTTAATGCTAAATGGGGTAGAATAAAAAACAGTTCCTTCAAGACCTCACTTGAAAAGCACAGGTGTTTGACAGTGATCCTACATTTGTAATGATATTTTTGTCAGTTGTCCTTTTAACTGGCTTTTAATACATTTAATGTACGTCTTGTCGGTTTTGTATCATTGTAGTTTATTAGCTGTGGGATTGTACGGAATCAAGTCAAATGCATTACACAAGTATTTTCCATCAAGAGTGTTGCTTTATATGGGTATATTACATCAAGATTGACCGATACCAAGCAAACATGTAATCTGATCAGAAAAGTATAGCAACATTAGTATGACAAAGCTTTTTTTTTAAACTCATTATTTTACCTGAGTTTGATGATAGCACAAATTACCAATATGAGTTGTTTCACTCTGGCTTAGCCACAGTTCTGTGGGCATTCATGAACTGCTGGTAGGTTGGGGTTCATGGTAACCCACTCCTGGGCAACATCCTAATGCACTCTTCATTCAGAGTGCATCATAGGTGGCACCACCCAGATGATGAAGATCTAACCGTGCTAAAATTGTGGAGCCATGATTTATGATAAATTGAGGAAAGTCTGTTAATAGTCTTAGCAGATCCCCATTTTCCCCATTATGCAGTGGAGATGTGCACTGCTTTAGACATAACTTCTTGTTGTGGGAAAGCCAGAAGCTGAGAAATTTAAAAAAAAAAAAAATCTTTCAAAGGTACAACCTATTAATATACTAATTTTTCTGGTTGTGTGGATATTCTTAATGTGTCCGTGCTTGACTAAGATGACTACAGAGCTTCATGTTATTTTCTTCTTCACTGTCTTTTATCTATTCCTGCTGTGAAAGAACTCTTCTCATGGAAGATTCTTGAGCTATTTAAGTACTACCTGGGTTGGAGCAAAGTAGTCCAGACTGAACCATGCAGATCCAAGCCTGGAGGGCTGGATTGCTTATTAGTGCTGTGCAAAGCTTCGGTCGCTGATTCGATTGGGCCTGATTTGGCAGCCAGATCTCCAAATCTGAATTGAATCAGGAGACCCTTTAATCTCTCCAAATTGAATTGGAATCCTCTGAATTGATTTGGAGAGATTCAGTGATTCGAACATAGACACTGCTTCAAATGTTTTTTTTCTACGTACCCCTAGGTACCAGGCAGCTCGTGAATGCTGAGATGGTGGGGTGGATGGAGCATCCCACAGGAGCATGGGGGGCAGGGGTCCCAGGCGCGCTCAGCAGGGGACCCAGAAGTACTTCTGAGTCTGCTGCAGAGCGTGCAGGGCACCTACCGCCCGACTTAGTGACTAGTGCCTCCTGTATCTGGGAAAAAATCTGGGGGGGCACCTGGGGTCCCCCCGTGGCTGATTGTCCAGCCAGGGGAGCATGGGGGTGTGGTCGCCTGCGTGCTCAGCAGTGGATCAGAAATACTTTCGGTCCGCTGCTGAGCACACAGGGTCCCCCCCATGCTCCTGTAGGACACTCCATCTGCCCCACCATCTTAGCATTTACAAGCTGCGCCTGGTACCTTGAAGTATGTAGAAAAAACATTTAAAACTGTGTCTGTGGCTGAACTGGTGATTCTCTGTATTGGCATCAAATCTTCAGATTCAGCCGAGTTGAATCGGGGTAATGATCTGAATCAACAAATCAAATCACTGTGCCCTGCATCGGGCCAAATCCAAATCTAATGCAGCCCACTTTGCACACCCCTATTGCTTATGCAGTATGAAGAGCTGTCCAGGGACTTGGGGTAACCAAAGTATAAGTGAACTCAGTATAATCCCATATGATCTCAGGGCTCTACTCCCATACTTGAAGTTACCTCATGGGCTGACACTATAGCCATTTCACATTAACCAGAGGGGACTAAGGTCAACAATCCTTCAAAGAGAAAAATAATGCTGTAACTAGCTAGTTTATTCAAAAGGAAAGCTCTATTCAGACTTACCTTTTCTATGGAATGAAGACACTTGCTCGCCCTGCTGTGGCTCTGTTCAACTTCTATCTGAATAGCAAAGCTTCACATTCTACAGGCTAGAAATTAGTTGCTGTCCGGTTCTATCTTTGGTAAGCAGATGCATGTTATATACCCCCAAAACCTCTTAGGAATGGGTTACTTTTGTTTTGTATTTGTGCCTAACTGTATAGTTCTCCTTCCTTCTCCCCCTCCAAATGAACACTATGACTGTAAGTGGACATCTAATTTAAGGTGGTCTTGATTGTCCCAGGTTGTAACCAAGATCAAAACACTAGCAGCATGGCTGTTTGCATGCAACATTGCTGCCACTCTGCCAGTAAGTACCCAGAGGAGGTACACTTGCAGTTAATTGCAGGTCATTCAAGTTAATTTACAGACTATATGGTATTGTCCCTAGGGAAAAAATCTTAGTACCTCTTTTTAAAATCTCCCATACTTCACAGGTACTTGAAGCAGGACAGTGGACTCTTATGTCTGTAGGATCCCAGGACATAAAGTTTACTGATTCAGTTTTCATGTATGAATGTGATATTTCGTTTAGAATTTACTTTCTTATTTATTTTACTAAACCATAGTAAATTTTGGCCTTAAACACCTTAATTTCAGAGTTGTTTCTAAAATAAAAATCCCAAATGAATAACAGTGCATTTATGTTTAAAATGCACTGTATTTTTAATATTTTTTTAAAATTCCTTCCTTCCTCTAATTTTGAAATCCAAAATGGATAATTACTGATTAACTTTTACTCACAGTCCCTTTTTCTTTCTTAAGAAGTTACCCTAATTTTAGGACGGGGCCTTGAAATGAGTAATTGTACTGTGATTGGGTAGTACTGAAGGCGGTTGCATTCCTTGAGAGATTTATAGGTTGCCTGTTTGTATGTTCTTAAAATTCTCGGTGGGGCTGCTCTGCCTATTGTCTTTTTTTGAAAAGGTACTGTTTCACTTATTCCCAGTATCAAGACAGTGGGACCCATACACCAGTTTGTAATGTAGCCTGTTTTCACAGCTGGTTTAATATATGAAGAATTTAAGCTAAGGTGTTGCTATAAAACATGGACATGTTTCTTATTATCTACATGCATCAATCTACATGCTGCTTTCAAATTTAAAAATAATCCATTTGGGTATATATTAAAATGTAGCTCAATTTTTTTTGCAAGAAATCCAGATTATAACAAAATCCTATAGCAGAAACTGGTTTTTCCACTATTAAACCCAGTTACAGAGAACACCCTCTTTGAATTAACTTTTCTCTCTGCCCTGTGCAGGTCTGTTATAATGAGGTTGTATTGCATTTGTGGAAGCCTTATTAGAAAAATGGAGCTCCCTCACTCTCTTAAATTACCTTTAAGACTGTAAATCATTAAAAAAATTAGAGAGTGACAGAGTAATGGGTGCAGAACAGTAAACATGATTTCTTAACTACATGACTGCATTAGCTCTCATATATGACTGTAAGACTGTAAAAAATGGCAATTCCTGAATCCTTGTGTTGGTCGCTGAAACTGTGGTTCATTAATTGAACTTTCTATATTCTTGGTTTCATGAACCGTCTATGATGTATGCAAACCAATATGCAGTAATAGAAAATAATCGTGCAGAATCTAAAGCTGTAGAAAGGAATTGTATTGGCACTGTGATATACTTCATGCTAACAAAGCACAGACAGAGAGAAAGACACTTGAATACTTGTGTAACCTCCTTTATGCAGCTTTGTTGGGCTTTGTTTCATTTTTTAATAATTTAAGTCTAAGATGGGAGAAATTCCATGAAAAGTTAATTTATATTTATAATCTCACTTTTATGGCTTCTTGCTGCAAATGTGGCAGAGAAAGTCACTTTGGTTTAATGCTTCAACAAAAATTCATTTTTCGTCAGTTTTGTAAAACTATTTTGGAAAGCATAAACATCAGGTATGTTACTACCAGTGGACAGTTTTGGGTTGCTAGGAATCTAAGAACCAAATGGTCTTTTCTTGAAAGCTGCTTCTGTACTAGATAACAACTGGTATATATATATCTCCATCCAAAATTAGGGGCCATATCTTTTTCTGTTGTTTAAGATGGGGAGCTCTTAAATTCAGGTTTATTTAATGGAAACTACTGATTTGAAATGTATTTAGAAGGGATTTGAGAGTCTGGATATTGATTTCCCCCCCCCCCCAACGGGTTTGTTCTCAATAATTCATACATATTGTGCTTAAATATCCTTTCTTCTAGCCACAGTTTTAAATTTTTAGGGCAATTGAAGCAAGCCTGTAAAGCCAAAGTATCTTGTTTTAGGTCTTCTCTCTTGTTTCCCTTGTTTTGTTTCCTAAGCTGTAGTTAGAATTGGACACCTCATGGATGCCTTTGTCTTACTTGACTTGATGAAATGTGATGTGTGTTTCCCCGAGGAAATATTTCATGAGTTCTTCTGGTTGCAGCAGTGGGTCTAATTATAGATTTGTAAAATTTTCATTTAAAAACATGTAGGAATCTATATTTGTTCCTTTTAGACTTGTCTCATTAAGCATTTTAACTGTCTCAAAAATGTATACATGGAGAGAGACAGAACCTATTTCTGGAATGTTCTGCTCAAAAAAGAAATACTCATACATAATTGGAGACTAGTTTCTGAAAGACCATGACTGTAATGTTAAATCTATCTTCAAGGGGTTGAAGGGTTGATAGTTGTCAGAAGTATTAGTTTAAATAAGATAATTAGGCCAATTAAAAGAGACATAATGTTTAAGAGGCTTCTGTTTGCTGAAACAGCTCCATTGTTTTTCATCAGCACAGCTGTTGTAACTGTTATCTCCATGAAAGCAGATCTCTTGTTATGTAGGTCACATCAAGGGAAGCCAGCAGCTGAGCCCTTAGTTCAAGAACTGTGTAGGAAAACACTATAAAAACATTATAGATAATGTTTCTAATATGACACGTTGCAATAACCTGAGGAGTTAAATAGTACAATCTGCAATATCTACCAAGTTAGGAGTCAAAAATCTGATGGTGAAGTGTCTACTAAGAGCAGGTGTGAGTGACCGTTAAAAATATATTTGAATATTGTCTCCATTTTAAGTAACAGTTTAATAAACCTCAATCCTGAATGACTTCCCATTATTTTGGGAAAAATCTAGGTAAATGTGCAAAATATATTTTTTTTAAACTCTGGTATGCTTCTCATATAAACACTTAGACTGTTTCCTATAGATTTAAAATAGTAAAAAAAACTTGCCACTTTTAATGCATTCTGTGATAATCTAACTGTTCTGTGTGTATTTTATTGAGGGTTGAGTGATCGTAGTGGTCACAACTGCTTTTATTTTGAGGCAGGTACTTTACTAGTCAAGTAACATAGGGGTTACTACACAGGGTTGTTGATCTTTCTTTCTTTTTCCCTTCTGTATGCAAAAGGAATTTAAAAAAATACTTTGATTTTTACATAGACACAAGTATGGTAGCCATATATTAGTCATGCCCTTCAGGTCTCTGTGTGTGAAGGCTCTTGAGGATTGCTGACTAAAAAAGAAGGAACCAAACTGACTATCTGCCCCTCCTCTTCTCTCTACCCAGCATGTGTTGTGTGCTTGGTACCTCTGCTGGCCTCATTATTTTCAGCCTGGCGTGGTTTATCAATTGCAGGTATAGCAGTATTACCCCTGGAAGCTGGGAATGAACACCTAATGCAGGGGTGGGCAAAATGCGGCTTGCTGAGCCATTGTGTCCGGCCCACGGGGCCCCTAAAAATTTAGAAAATAAATATTAATCTACCCTGGGCTACCTGTCATGAAGCCCTCGATGGCTTACCAAAACTCAGTAAGTGGCCCTCCATCCAAAATAATTGCCCGCCCCTGACCTAATGTTTCCTCTCCCTGTGTTCCTTTCTCGTCTGAGCAGCACTGGAAGATGCTTCCTTCCTGTCCTGCTAGAGGCAGTCATGACCTACCTGGGTGTGCTTTGCATCCTCTTCCAGCTCATTTGCCAGTTGGCAGACAATAGCATGGCAACACATGGCACCATGAAAAATGCCCTGGAAAGGTGCTTCCTTGAGATGTGCTTCTGGCATTGCATGGCTCAAATCAGCATGCTGGAGGATGGTGCCATATAAGACGATAGGAATGGTGTTCTCTGAGACCAACTATAAACTGTGTTCCTGTGCTTCTGGGTGAGGGAAATGAGCAGCCACTAACGGGAGTTCATAATCCTGGGGACAAGAGATGATGAAGAGTTATAGCAGAACTTTAGGATAACATGTCAGCTTCTTGAAGGTCTGCATCAATCTGTCCCTGTCACTCAAGCAGCAAGCTCTCCACATGAGACGGTCCTCACTGTGGAGAAGCATATGGCCATTACTGTCTGCAAGCTAGTGGTCCGAACAGCTGCTAGTCCGTGGTCATCCACTTTGGCATGTGTAGTCCACTGTAGGACCAGTCACATGGGAAGTGTACCATGCCATCCGGAGAGTGCTGGCACCATGGTTTCTCCATCTTGCCAACTTTCAGGAGGTCATAGCCAGATTTTCCAGTGTAGCTGAACTGTATCTAAGTTATTGATGGCACCACACCATCATCCTATACCCTGCCACCACAGCTCAATAGAAACTCATATAGATGAAAGCAGAAGCACAGCTCAGAGCATGCAAACTGCAAAGGCTGCTTCTCCATTGTGCTGCAGGGCATTTTGAAGCAGTAGAGAGATGGATTGTCTGTATGACTATTGGGTGGCTGGGCAAGGTCAATAGGAACACCAGCGCATTCAGGAACTCTAGTCTGGGATCTTGATGATATGGGGGATTTTGCCTGGAGAGCTAGCAGCATCAAGATAGAGGGAGTAACTGTTCTATCCCTGATGCTTGGGGACCCAATGTACTTGCTTTTCCTTTGGCTCATGAAGTCTTACCCAGGGCATTTGGATGAAAGGAAGTAACTGCTTCACCACTGACTGGCTTACTATCAATGGCACATTGTGGAAGGGGTTGGGCAGGACAAGCCTGACCCTGGTGCAGCAGGCTGAGGGGGATAATCTTTGCCATGTTGGCATAGTATTAAGCCCTGAACTCCGGTAAAGGCCCAGCTATCATATTGGTTATATTACTCGTGGCTAGTGCCATCTATATGTATATCTACATGAAATCCACTTGGTAATCCAGTGCAGAGTGGTATTTTTACTTACTGCACTAGAAGCGGAACAGGTGCTTGGTAATTTGTGTTGATTTGCCTTCAGTGCTTTAGAGTAATATCCTGTTTGGCTTATTTATAGCAGTGGTTCCCAACCTTTTTAGACTGAGGACTGGCAGCCAACCCTTTTTTATACTTGGTATAAAAAAGTGTTGGCTACCAGTCTTCAGTATGCTGGTCGCTTCTGGACTTTTGGTCCAGCAGCCAACTAGTCATGGCCCGGTACCAGATTGTGGCCCGGGGGTTGGGAACCTGTGATTTATAGCACTGAAACATCTGTCAGCTTCTCTCCTCTTTAAAGCTGATCTCTCCTTTTGCATCTAGTGCTTGAGTACTTCTCATTGCTGGATACCATCCATATTAGATATTCCATCCAGGTCTGTACTAAACCACTTCATTCACATCCTCTTTCTTCCTCTTTTTTTAAGGAGCCTGTCTCATGAGTGTGAATTTTAAGGAAGTAAATTATTTAAAAAATCACTATTTATTTCTTAACTTCCAACAAAAGGAATAGTTCAAGACCTGTCCTGGACCACAGACCTCAATGGGTTAATGAGGATATTTAAACTCAGAATTCCCACTCCAGGGGACAGCATTCCTCTTGTTCTCCAGGGAAATTACTGGGGCTTGTGACTAAAATGACACTTCTTCCTGAGGTTGTTTGTGGGGTGTCAGGATATTATCTCTTTTTCAGTTTGTCCAGAATCCTACAAGTGGTTGAGTTCCTCATGACCCCAAGGTAGAGTATTTTCACTGTCTCTGATTCTAGGATTCTTAAGCTAACTCAAGAGGATCCTTGCTGATCAATGCATATGTAGGCTCTTTTAGTCATTGGAATTATCAGTAGAGAGCAATAATTTGTTGCTTGTGTGCTTCTTGAGCAAGTGTACTGTGTCTGTATTTGTTAAAAATACCCTTACCAATCATAATTTCATCTATTAGGGATCACTGTGACACTCCTGAGGGGGTCTTGTGGCAAACTGGTTGAGAAATGTCTTGATTAGAAGGAACAGAAATATTTGGGTGTATGTCCCCTTACAAAAGGCAGAGTGCTGACCTAACTTGTGCATCAAAATACTCATTGTTCTTGCTTGATAGATACCGTTTTTTCAACGCTACTACTCAGTTTGATGCCAAATCCAGCAAGTGTGAACGCACAGAAAATGGCAACTTTTTTTTTAAAAAACCACCCTGACTCCTCAATGTGGGAGGGTATTCCCTAATTGTAGAACCATGTTTAAGCGGGTTATGTTTTGAGCCTAATTTACCCTTTTTGATAGAGAACAATCTAAATATTGTATGCATTGAAATAACAATATGATATAGTAGTTGACATTTTGTCTTTTATATCTTTGAAATACCTTATTCTGCACTCTGATATACACGTATAAAAACCTACCAAAACCACACATGAAACATTATATCAAACTCAGTTGTAGTTGTCCATCAGAATGGTAGGTTTCTGCTTAGAAGTGTTGGAACTTCAGTTTGAGTATGGAAACAAATTATGTAATATCTGGCACATGGATTAAAAGCATGTATGTTAATAAATCCCATATTAAGTTGAAAAAATGTGAGCAAAGATTTGTATCACTACTCCAATCAAAAATGACACTTGGATAATTTAAGCATAATACAACTATATGCTATTCTAGAAAATGCCTATTGTGTCTTTTCAAATGCAGTATCCATCTAACATTATAGCTGTTTCTCAGCCTTTTTGGAGAACCATGAAAATTTAACTAGTAGCAGTTTATGGTCTTAAAGAAAAAAAAAAGCTAAAATCTGAAATGGCTACAAGGGAAACCTCAAATCCCTATGTTAACAAACGTCTTGTGTTCTGCAACCAGTGCAGAACATTTTTAGTTTCTTAATAATGTACTACTGAAGATAACAAATATATTTCATTTGTCCCTGATGCTCAGGTTTTCTTTCCATCTTTTTTTAAATTTAGTTGACAAATCACGACCACCCTCATCAAGCCCTTCTAGTATCATTCGTCGTACATCATCACTGGATACGCTTGCAGCACCCTACCTAGCTGGGCAGTGGCCTCGTGATAATCATGGACAAACTGTTCCATGTATGAGGGACAAAGCCACACAGGTAAGAGCTTCTTAAATATTGCATATTTATTTTCCAAACTTACTCGATCATAATTTCTCTTTATTTGCTAAGCCCTCCCCTACCCCCCGGTTCTATTTTCGTCCTTCCTTTCTTGGGGAAAGGAGCAGGAAGAGAACCTCTGTTTTTCTCTCTGTCCTTCAGCAGATAAATATTGATTATATTTTGTACCAATTTTTTTTATGCCTTGGGCATCATAGACAAGGTTCTGAGGCTCACATAAATATTGCATGACATTTTTATTGTGTAACTTCTGAATTTATAGCAGGAGTAGTTACTGACGCCTATACTTAGGTTACCACGAAACTTTCTATTATGAAGGATTCTTGGTAGGGGTGCACTGATAAAGATACTTTTGGCTGATACCGATGGCGAATTATTAACCAGCCTATTGGCTGATAGCTGGTATGCAGCCTGGCAGCTTGGAGAGCAGCATGCAGCCAGTAAGTGTGGAGGGAAGGAGTGTGTTGGGGGGGGCAGGAGGGGTACAGGTCAAGGACCCCATGGTGAGGGAGGGAGTGGGGCAAAGGCAGGTGCTGCCCAATCGGGGCACGGTGTGAGACAGGGCTGTAGGCAGCTCATCTGGGGAGGACCACCACCGCTGCACACACACCTAGGGGGAGGCATGGGGGGAAATGTGCCCCCCAGATTTTTGGGCAGGGTGAGGGCAGGAGAGGGGGGTGGCAGCACTGGGAGGGGAGGCTACAGGGTGGGCTACAGCCCCCTAAAATTCACTGTAGCCCCCTGGCCCAGCCCCCCGGCTGGGAAGAGGCTGGTGCAGCCCCTGGCCCTGAGCCTGCAGTGGGCAGCCTAGCCTCACCCCACGTGCAAATCTGGTGGGCAGGTGCTCCCCATGCCTCCCCTGGGGGTGTGTGCAGCAGCGGGGACTAACCCTCATACCCCCTGCACCCTTGAATGAGTTGCCAGTGGCTCTGTCTTGTGCCCTACCCCAGCCCCTGCCCCATTCCCTCCCTCTCACTGTGGGAGCCTCTATCTGCTCTCCTGCCCCCCGCGCCCCTTCCCTTCCACAGACTTACTGGCCAGACATTGCTCTCCAAGCTGCTGTGCTGCATTCCTAGCTGCATGGATGTTGCCTCTGCATGCATGCACGCAGCATTTATTGGTGACATGATCAGCCATGTTGGCCAAAATAAGATAATTGCCAATAATGTCAATTTTACTTTTATTGGCGCTGATACAATACGGGCTGATATATTGGTGCACCTCTAATTCTTGCAACCTTTATTTTGAGAAGCATTGCTCCCTCTACTGGGTTTTTTTGTCTTTGTTTGTTTTGGCAACAGTTCTTTGACATTTAGTTAAGCAAACTCTTAGGCTATAAAAGTAAGTTTTAGTTATGCTAGAAATTCATGTTCTGATTTTAACTGAATTGTTGATCATGCAAATTACTCCTGTACTTTCTTACTCAGTCAAGTTTAGCAACTTCCCAAAAACAGTAAACTTTCTAAAAGAGCCAAGGGGTACTCTTCGTATAAAATCAGCACTTTGATGCTAGCATCTCATCCTCTTTTTTCTGAGAGCCAAACCTCCATGCAATGCCCTTGAGCTCCTAGGCTGGAGGAGAGAGGCAAGCAAGACTCCAACTGTAAATCCCTGCCCTGAAATATGATACCAGAAACAAGCCCTCTTGCCATTCCAAGGGTATGTGTAGATAATCAAGAAGTGATTGTAGCATTTGTAGGCATACCTGAGTTAATCTGTCTAACTCGAGTAACAATGTAGGTGAAGGTGTGGCAGCACCGGCTTCAGTGCACCCAGATTTGACTATGGATAGAATTTGTCTCTCATTAGTAAGATGTAGCAGAAAGTGTGTAATTGTAAAAGACTAATTTCCCAGATGTGCATTGGGGAACAGGGGTTGCAAAAGAATAGTACAACCTGCAAACAAAAGAAGAGATGGGGAAGAACCTAAGGTTCACACCAGTTCCCAAAAGAGGAATTGTGACTGGTGCTGCTTAGCAAGAAGAATCAACAGGCCGGTCACCAGAGTTGATTTAGCGATGTTTTATCATTTGTAGGGGAAATCATGATTTCACAATTTGCATGCAAACGACGAGTTTGGGTAGGTTCTCTGAAAAAGGGTGGGCTCCACACTTTTAGCTAGTTCCCTGAAAAAAAAAAAAAAACTTTCCAAAAGTAACATTTTTGTCCTTGTTAAATTAAACATGGTTTAAGAACAAAGATTGGGTTTAAATTAAATGAAAAGGTTAAGACAGTTCAGCCAATAACATTTCAGTATGCAGATATAATAGGCAGCTGTGCTGGATGACTGGAGAGACTGCCCATGATGTCACAGTTTTGCATTCCAACAAAGAGGTGTTGTAAGGCAGCAGCAAGAGATTTGTGTCCTTGTGGTCACTGTGGTCCAGCCACACAGCCTGCTGGTTGAGGGGAGCTGCTGGCATGGCAAGATGGCTGCCACTCCTTGCCTATGATTGGCTGCAAGGGATGTCTGTCATATGGACAGTCAGCAGTGATGGGCAGAACCTTTGACGGGCAACCCTTGCAGCTAGTCAGTGGTGAGGGGCAGGGCCTGCCATGCTTTGCCCATGAAAATGGCTACCAGCCCCATGGTCTGTCTGCAGAATCAGCCAGCAGCTGCCTTGTGTTCAGTAGACCCCTAGTCATTTGCCAAGAGCAGGGATGCGAGATGTATACATGAGGCTAAATAAGATTTATCATAGAAGCATGGAAAAATCCACTGTGTGTATCAAGAGAAATGGCACTGTTTCTTACTGAAACAGATCAAGGAAAACTGACCCAGACTGGAAAGATACTAGAAGTGGAGACTGGTGACTTTTCTCTGGTAGAAGACTTTTAGTCCCTAGAGAGAGAGGATAAAGGCAAGACATGAAGATGAAAATGAATAGATAGCTTAAAGACTAGTGGTCTGAGGAAGCTTTCAGAATGTTTGCCATCTAGGAAGCATTCTTGATAAAGGAAATTGACCTGAGTTTTGGACTTAACTAATTTTCTTAGCTAAGGCTGACACAATTAAGAACTTTGAACTTTTAAAAGGGGGTTGGAGGAGAACCACATACTGTCAACATCTGTTTTTTGATACACAGGTGAAGGAAAACAGGGTGAACAGGGCTGAAGTAAAAGTTAAATGAACTACAAGGACAAAGTACTAATCTTAATGAGAAGTTAAGTCAGGCAATACAGGTACTGAGACGTCTAAACCTAATCTGCCTAGGAATTTTGATGAGGACAGAGAAACAGCTGAGAAGTTGGTATGTTAATGCAAGGATCCTGTGCAACAGGAAGATGGATGAACTAGAATTGCTGCTCCACATAATGAAACTGAATAATATAGGGTAACAGAAACATGGTAGAATAGCATAGTGGATATTGATATTGAAGGGTATGTCTTGCTTTTTAAGAAAAATAGAAAAAGGGGGAGCTGGTGAGCTTTGTATGCTCATAATAGAATAGGTTCTGAACAGTAAAATAATAGATGGAATCTTACCATGTTATGGTCTGATTTTTTTTTCCTGGGGAAGGATAGTTAGAGGTTGCCAGTGCTAAGGAACTGGTATAAGAGGCTTCAGATTAGATTTTGATATGGGCAAAGTACTTGCAGTACAAAAGAGAAAGCGAAGGGTTCTGTGATGAAAGAATACTAATTTCCTGGAAATAGATTGGTGAACAAATAACAGAAAAAGCCCAGTCCATTCCTGTGTGTGATTTTTCTTCACTAAATAGCAATGGAATCAAGACCATAAATCATACCATAAATAGTAACTCTGCCCCATGTTAAAGCCCCCCATCTTCCTCCTCCTCCTCCTTCCCCCTCGCCTCCCCACTAGTGGAAGCAGCAGCTGGGAAGCAAGGGAACTTCTCACTCCCCAGCTGCCACTTCCTTTGGGACCGGGTCCTAGCTGCACACTGGCCTTTTAAAGGTTCAGAGTGCTGTGAGCCCTGCATCAGGGAGCGCTCCCAAGTGCTGAGCTCACAGATCCCTAGTTCTTTAAAAAGCAGGCATGTACCTATGACCCCAGGTGTAAATACTTAGATGCCTGTAAAAGTGCCCATGGAAGGTGCTTCTCATTCTGCAGCTGCACAAATGGCTTTAAACTGTCTTGCCCTGCAGCTTGCATGTTGGTTGCAAGGCAAGGCAGGAAATCTGATTATGTTGAGGGAGCTCTGCAGGTTCCCAAGGTGGGGTCCCCAGTGCTGCCTATAGGATTTATTTAGAAGCCCAGCTCATTATATAGTAAGGGTTAAAATGAGGTAATTGTTTTGGGTGCTTTCAGAGTTCTTCCAGAATAATAATTTTCTTTCCATTTCTCATGCCGTAGAAAACATCTGTGATAGACAGTTATAATAAAAGAACTCATGCTCTTATTTTATTTTAAATTCTAGCTGATGCAGGCAGGATGATGCTGTGTACTGAAAAAAGTAAAAAAACTAATAGTAGCAATTCATTAAAAATAGTGCAAGTATTGGGAGGGTGTGAGGGTCAAAATACTTTTAAAAGGAAAATCTGTTCCTGCATCTCAGTTTTTTGCTTAAAGTATTGTAGTGTAAATTGCTTTTTGTAAATACAGGAATAGAATTTAAATGAAGGATTCTGGCTTATGCAATTTTTCCTCTTGCTCATGGCAAGAAACTGGTTTTGGCTAACTTATATACATTTTCAGCATTTAAATGTGAGCGTCAAAACAAGTTTTAATCCAGTTAAAATAAATTAGACATGGTTTAAGTACAAAGATTAGGTTTAAATTAAATGAAAAGATTAAGACAGTTCAGCCAATAAAATTTCAGTATGCAGCTATAATAGCCAGCTGTGCTGGATGACTGGAGAGACTGCCCATGATGTCACAGTTTTGCATTCCAACAAAGAGGTGTTGTAAGGCAGCAGCAAGAGATTTAAAAAAAAAAAGCCGGAGGGGAGGATTGGAGTATGCAAATGAAATAAATCGTGTGTAGTAGACTTTAGGGCAGCCTATCAAAAGCCTGCTATTGAGTGTTCTTTTCTGTTGCACAGCAACAAAGGAATAACAGTAAATTTGCAAGTGCATACATATGAGAACAATAAAAGATGAGCAACAATTATAGCTGGTCATCAGTATACAGTCTAGTTTTTAAATTGATACAGCATATCTAATGTTTATTACGCTAGAGGGAGAGGCCAGTGAATAATTGATTGCACAGCTAAGATATTTACGTTTATGTAAATGATGTATATTATATAAAGAATGACAGTATTAATACAAATGTATATACTGGATATCATAGGGGGAAGATAGATACGGGATATTATTAACAATAACATTCTGGAAGCTCTAGCCAAGATGAAACCTTTTTGTGCAAAGCATTTTAGAGGCTTAGAAAAGGTGACTTATGCCCCAGAAGTTTCCTATCTAGAAATCAGGTAAGTAGATATAAACAACAAGTTAAGCAATTTGTCAGGAATCAGAAATAAAGCATTGACAGATTTAGTTTCCCTGCTTCTCTCCTTTTTATTTAGCAGCTCTCTGTGTTGCAACAGGATTCCTGTACCATCATTGTTCATTCATTATCATCTGTTTTTTTTGCCCTGGGCCCAGTATTGCATAGATTTCATAGACATTCGGGCTGGAAGGGACCCCAGAGGATCATCAAGTCGAGCCTGCTGCCCAGGGGCAGGAAGTCAGCAGGGGTCATAGGATCCCAGCAAGATAAACTTCCAAATGTCTCTTGAAGGCGTTCAAAGTGGGTGCTTGAACCACCTCCGGTGGCAATCTGTTCCAAGCCTTGGGGGCTCGGACAGTAAA
>NW_017728949.1:3682282-3707359 GCF_001723895.1 Crocodylus porosus
TAGCCTTCCTGACTGTGTCCCCACATTGGCGGCCCATGTTCATTTTGGAATCAATAATGACACCAAGATCCTTTTCTGCCTCTGTGCTGACTAGAAGGGAGTTCCCCAGCCTGTAGGTATGGTGCTGGTTCTTTCTCCCTAGGTGCAGTACCTTGCACTTGTCGGTATTGAATCCCATCTTGTTCTCATCTGTTTACCCCTGTAACCTGTCTAGATCTAGTTGCAGCCTGTCCCTCTCCTCCAGCGTGCCCACTTCTCCCTATATTTTAGTGTCATCTGCAAATTTGAACAAGGTGCTTTTCACCTCCTCATTCAAGTTGCTGATGAAGATGCTGAACAGTGTGGGCCCAAGGGCCGAGCCCTAGGGGACCCCACTGCCCACATTCCTCCAGGTCAGATAAGACCCATCCACCACCACTCTCTGGATGTGGCCCTCCAGCCAATTTGCAACCCATCTGACTGTGTAGGCATCAACACCACAGTCACCTAATTTCTTAATGAGAATGGGGTGAGAGACAGTGTCAAAGGCCTTCCTAAAGTCCAGAAAGACTACATCCACTGCAACACCTGCGTCCAAGGATTTTGTGACCTGGTCACAGAAGGCCACTAGATTGGTTTGACAGGACCTGCCTCAAATGAGCCCATATTGGTTGCCCCTAAGCATGATCTCCCCTGCTGGTCCCTCACAGATGTGCTCCTGGATAATTTTCTCAAAGAGATTCTCCAGGACCAAGGTAAGACTAATGGGCCTGTAGTTTCCTGGGTCCTCATTGCTCCGTTTTTTGAAAACGGGGACCACATTGGCCCTTTTCCTGTCCTCCAGCATCTCGCCAGAGCACCACAAGTGCTCCTAAAGCTGTGCTGGGGTCCCGCAATGACCTCTGCTAATTCCGTCAACACTCTGGGGTGGAGATTGTCAGGACCTGCTGACTTGAACAAGTCTGTACCCACCAGAAGTTCTCTGACTAGGTCCTCACTGACCCTGGGCCTGGCAGTGCTTCCCCTGGGTTTGTTGGGGATCCCAATGTGGAGAGTGCTCCAGTCCCTGCTCAAAAAGATGGAGGCAAAGAAATTGTTAAAGAGGTTAGCTTTGTTGTCTGGTGTGACCATCAGATTTCCAAGCATATCCTGCAGAGGCCCTATGTTACCTTCTTTCTGCCCCCTATGTATTTAAAAAAGGACTTCTTGTTGTCCTTGATCTGGGTTGCTCGTCCCAGTTCCATCTCTGCCTTAGCCTTCCTAATCGCCCCCCTACAATCTCAGGCAGTGGAGGTATAATCCTCCTTTAGTGATGGCTCCTCCTTTCCATTGGGTGTATGCCTCCTTTTTAGCTTTGAGACATTCGTGGATGCTTTTGGTGAGCCATGGGGGCTTTTGAGCACTCCTGCCCCCTTTGATCCATGTGGGGATTGTCACTCTTTGGGCTTGGAGGATCGTCTCCTTAAGAAACGACCACTTTTCTTGGACTCCCAACTCCCTTCCCCTCCAGGACCTCAGTGCCTGCCCGACTAGTCTTCTTACCTCATTGAAATTTGCCCTTCTGAAGTCTAGGGCTGTTGCCTTGCTGCAGGCCTTTGACACACTGCGCTGGATGGTGAATTCCAGTTGGCAATGATCGCTATCACTCAGGTGGTCTAGAACCCGCAGTCCGCTTACCAGGTCGCTGCTCATGGCCAGGATCAGGTCCAACAAGGCATTTCCCCTTGTGGGACCATGCACCTCCTGTGTTACATGAAGGTCCTGTAACTTGACTAGGAACCTACGTGAGTGGTCAGACCTGACTTGGCCACCAGATTGCCCCTGAGCCTGTGCTTTTCCAGGCTGAAGAGTCCCATGGCTCTCAGCCTCTTGTCATAAGGTCTGTTTTCCTGACCTCTGATCATGTTTTCCTGACCTCTGATTAGTAGGAAACATTTAGCCTAAAAAATGGGAAGGTCAAAATTCTCTTGAGTTTTATATGGGCTGTGCCATGGGGAGAGTATGAGAGAGATTCCCTGTCCCTAGATAATTAGTCCCAGATAAGAAGGCCAGATCTTTAGATTCAGTCTAGGCCAGCCTCCCAACTGTGTAAACAAGTTGGTGACTCTGGTGCACATTCTACTTATCTCAGGAAGACAAATAATCAAGTTTCTGTGCTTTGGAAATGTGATGGAGGTGTGGCCTTTTATTTAGTGTCAAGGAGGGAGTTTGAAAGGAAAGAAAAGAACAGATTGGACAAGAAAGCTGGGGCTGGCATGAGAATCCTGAAGAATGGAGACTGGAACAAGGATCCAGGGACTGAGATGAGAGAAAGGAAAGGAATAGGCGGAGAACAGGTTGGAGATGTTAGGGCAGAAGTCCCTGAGGTAAGGGGGTGACCTGGAGAAAGCACAAGCAGGAAGGGAGCACCAAGGGATGCATTCTCATTTTTCCTTAAAGTAGGGCATTTAGCTAGTTACCTTGGTGGTTGTACACGAAACCACAGAGCCTGGGAAACGAGCAGGAAGAATTGGAATTCCTTGTACATTCATGGAACCATGACATGATTGGAATAACAGACGTGGGATAACTGACATGACTGGAGAACTGTCATGGATGAGTATAAATTGTTCAGGAAGGATGGGCAAGGATGAAGACAAGTTGCACTTTATGTGAAAGAGCTCTATGATTGCTCAGAGCTCCTGGATGAAACTGGAGATAGGCTGTTGACAGTCTCTGGGTTAGTGTCAGAGGAGAGGGCAACAAGGGTGATGTGGGTGTTTGCTATAGACCACCAGACCAGGAGGATGTGGTGGATGAGGCTTTCTTCAAATGGCTAGCACAGATTACCCAATCACAGACCCTGGTTCTCATGAAGAGCAATACTGGCAATCCAGGAAGTTTTTGGAGAGTGTTAGGGACAACTTCGGATGCAAAGGCTGGAGCAGCCAAATAGATTTCATAGATATTAGGCCTGGAAGGGACCTCGGAAGATAGAGTCCAGGCCCCTGCCCGAGGGGCAGGAAGTCAGCTGGGGTCATAGGATCCCAGCAAGATAAGCATCCAGATTTCTCTTGAAGGCATTCAATGTGGGTGCTTGAACCACCTCTGGTGGCAAGCTATTTCAGACCTGGGGGACTCGGACATAAAGAAATTCTTCTTATGTCCAGCCTGAAACTGTCTTGCAGGAGTTTATAACTGTTTGACCTTATCATCCCTTGGGGCGCTGTGGTGGATAATCCTTCCCCCAGATCCTGGTGAACACCCCTGATAAGCTTACAGGTGGCCATCAAGTCGCCCCTGAGCCTGCGCTTTTCCAGGCTAAAGTGTCCCATAGCTCTCAGCCTCTCATCATAAGGGCTGTTATCCTGACCTCTGATCATGCACGTGGCTCTCCTCTGCACTCTCTCAAGCTTCTCCGCACCCTTTTTGAATTGCGGAGCCTGAAACTGGATGTAGTACTCCAGCTGCAGTCTCACCAAGGCTGAGTATGACAAGAGAATGACGTCCCGGGATTTACTTGAGAAGCATCTATGGATGCAAGCCAGCGTTTTGCTTACTTTAGCTGCAGCATCACATTGAAGGCTCATGTTCATCTTGTGGTCAATGATGAACCCCAAGTCCCTTTTATCCATAGTGCTAGCCAGCATAGCACTGCCGAGCCTATAAGGATGCTGCAGGTTTTTCCTCCCAAGGTGGAGAACCTTGTATTTTTTGGGGTTAAACACCATCAGGTTCTCATATGCTCATTTGCTGAGCCTGTCTAGGTCAGCCTGGATCGCCCACCTGTCCTCAGGTGTGGATGCTTTACCCCAGAGTTTGGTATTGCCTGCCAACTTGGCCAGCCCACTTCTGACTCCAGTGTTGACATCATTAATGTAGATGTTGAAGAATATAGGTCCAAGGACAGAGCCTTGAGGACCCCATTGGTTACAGGGCACCATGACGATTGACTTCTGTCAGCCACCACCCTCTGGGTCCGACCACGGAGCCAATTCCCCAGCCAGCAGATCGTGGTGGACCTGAGACCGTAGTTGGCCAGTTTTGCCAAGAAGTGATCGTGGGATACCAGATCGAAGGCTTTTTTGAAGTCAAGATATATGACATCACTTTCCTCTTCCTTATTCAGGTGATAGGTCACCTGGTCGTAAAAGGAAATGAGATTGGTCAAACAAGAGCTACCCACAACACACCCGTCCTGGGTATCCCTCAGGATATTGCCGTCAGCTAGTCTGTTAAGGATGGCCTCTTTGTTAATCTTTTCCAAGACCTTCCTGGGGATAGAGGTCAGTCTGATGGGCCTCTAGTTTGCCCGATCCACTCTCCTCCCTTTCTTGTAGATGGGTACAACATTGGCCTCCTTCCAGTCTTCAGGCACTGCACCAGAGCGCCAGTAGTTCTTGAAGATCTGTGCCAGGGGCTGGGCTATGATGCTAGCCAGCTCCTTGAATACCCTGGGGTGTAGATTGTCAGGGCCGGCTGACTTGAAGGTGTCCAGCCTCTCAAAGTGTTCCTTCACGAGGTCAGCATTAATGGAAGGCAGGGAATCTCCCTCACCTAGGCCCCCCTGTCCCATAATGGGCATGGGTGTCTCATGGGACTAATGAAAGACCGACGCAAAGTACCCATTTAATAGGTTGGCTTTTTCCTGGGTGTCAGTTGTCAGTTGTCCCATCTGGTTTAGCAGGGGTCTAATATTTCCCTTGCTTTTCCACCCGCTCCCCACATATCTGAAAAAGGACTTTTTATTGTCCTTGATACTTGGAGCTAGTTGGAGTTTAGTTGCAGCCTTGGCTTTCCTGGTTCGCTCCCTGCAGGACCAGACCATTGTGGAATATTCCTCCTTGGAGGTGGATACCATCCTCCATCCTTTGTAGGCCTTTCTTTTTAGCTGCAGGAGGTCCACTAGTTCCCTAGAGAGCCACGGAGGCTGCTGTGTCCTTTTGCTGCCTTTCCTCCGAGACAATAGCCTGAGCTTGTGCATCGAGGATTGCTCCCTTGAGGAGCAACCACTCTTCCTGAATTCCCCTCCCCTTGGGGTCATCATCCCTTAGGGGCTCACTGACAAGCCTCCTGAGCTTGTCAGAGTCAGCTTTCCTAAAGTCAAGGACTTCTTTATTGCTGACTAACTTGCCAGCTTTACAGCAGATGGTGAAGGTGATCAGCTCGTGGTCGCTGTCGCCCAGCTTCCCATCGATCATTAGGTCGCTGATTAGGTCTTCCCTGGTTGCCTGTACCAGGTTGAGCAGCACTTTACCTCTTGTTAGTCTGTAGACCTCTTGAGTAAGATAGAGGTTATCCACACACTAGAGGAAGTTTGCGACCACTCAGATTTAGCCGAGCACTCTTCCCAAGAGATGTCTCGGTAGCTGAAGTCTCCTGTGACAACCATGGTCCTGGAGCATGCGGCCTCAGCCATTCCTAGGTGAACTCCTGGTCAAGGTCTTGACTTTGGGTGGGAGGTCTGTAGTAGACTCCCACCGTTGTGTCCCCTGTGCCATGTTACCCACAGGGTCTCCAGTTGTCCACCCAGGTCACCAGTATCAGTTTGCAGGGACATGTAGCTCTCCTTGACAGAGGACACCCCCGTCACTTTTGTCTACTCGCTCTCTCCTGTACAGGGTATAGCTGTGTATACCTGTGGTCCAGTCATGGGTAGAGTCCCACCAGGTCTCTGTTATTTGTGAACTTGTCCTCCTGCTTATTCCCTAAGCTCCTGGCATTTGTGTACAGGCAGGCAAGTGTCCCCTTGGGGGGCCCTTGCCTTGCCTACAGATTGTTCCAGGGCTGGGGCAGGAGTGGGCTCCCTTAAGTGCCTAGGCCCGCTAGGTTTGCAAGGGTTGCTTAGCAGGCCAGCAGTGGGTCCCCCCCATCCCCAGCAGGCTTAGTTTAAAGCCCAGTGGAGTAGGTCAGCCAGTCTAGCTGAGAAGAGCCTCCTCCCCAGTGGAGAGAAGTTGAGGCCGTCCCTTCCCAGGAGCTCACTGCCTCTCTCGCCAAAGAGTGGACTGTGGTCATGGAAGCCAAAACCTTCCCAATGACACCAGCATCACAGTCTTTGGTTAACTACCTGGATCCTCCTCTCACTCCTCTCCACTGTCCTGGGGACAGTGCTTTTGACCTGCTGCTCACAGAAAGGAAAGAATTGGTGGGGAATGTAGTAGTGGATGGCAACTTGGGCAGCAGCGACCCTGAGATGATGGAGTTGAGAAATTTAAGTTGGATATTAGGAAAACCTTTCTCACTAGGAGTGTAGTAAAACATTGCAACCTGTTATCCAGCGAGGTTGTGGAATCTCATCCTTGGTGGTTTTTAAGACCTGGGTAGACAGAGTCTTAGCTGGGATGATATAGTTTATGAGGCTGGTCCTGCTTTGTCCAGGGCTGAATCAATTCAGTCTTTGGAGGCTAGTCTAAGCTAACAGTAAGTTTAGCAGGGCAGGAGTTTAGTTGGAACATGTAGGTTGTAGACTGTGGCTCTGCCCTGGCTCCAGACCATACTGTCACTGCTGCAAGGAGCTAGGGCAGAGCCATGACCCACTGCCTGCATGCTCCCACTTGGAACGTGCAGGCTGCAAATCATGTTTCTGCCCTGGCTCCGGGCCACACTGTCACTGCTGCAAGTCCTAGTCCAGCCCTGGAGCAGCTCCTTGCCCTGCTGTGCACCCTGCCAGTGCTGCTGGGGCCGGTCTCCAAGGAAACCCCAGCCCCACCCTGTCACAGTGGGACTTCTGCTGGGGTCTCCATGGAAACTGGCCCCAGCCACGCAGGCAGGGGCTGCTGGGAAATGGAGTCCACTGCCAGCCAGATCCAGCCAGTGGGCCAGACTTTGCCCCTGGTTTGTTCTCTCCAAAGCTCTGAAAGGCCAGTGGAAGGGGAGGAGTGGAGAACAACAATTGAGCAAAAACATTTCACTTGGGATACTTCATACTGTCTTTCCTCTTAGCAAACCTTGTTTGTGAGGAGAGGGATGCTACAACAAAACCATTTATTTTTATTTTTGTCACACTGCAGAACAAAACAAAATAACTTGCCCTGTTGGCTGTCTAGGGATAGATTCCTGATACAAAACACACAGAAACTGAACTCCCACATGCAAAGATAGAAAACTTCTCTTGTACATTTTCTTTGCAACAAAATCTTTCTCTTTCTGACACCATACCATTCTGGAAAAAAAGAGGACAGCGCAGGCCAGTTCATAAAGGCACTATGATGAATGCTTCCAGAAATGCACCTGAAGCATGCAATTATGCAAGTATTCAGTGTTGCAACAGGTAGCAAAGTTTGTACGCAGAAGGGTACCTGGTTCACATGAACTGGGTGGGAGCCTACTGCTCTTTTCTCTCTTCCCTCCCGAGCAGTTCATGCTACTCATTACATGGCCGCATGGTAAGTGAATGAAGCGTCCCAAGCTGTTGTGTGGGCTTGGCAGCACCATATTGAAGATGCTCCATTTCCTCTCCTTACACCTTTGATCACAGGCTTAGACTTTGGAATCTGCAGTCTGGGGTGAAAGGACTATGGGAAAACAAGGGGGAAAATCCCTTAGTATGTATGTACTTCATATGTATGAACGCCCCCCTTTCATAGTGTTGGGGAAGGGATTTCTCCAGGTGATTACTAGCTAAGTTATGTCGGTGTGCATCACTCAGCACAGAAAGGGCAACTGTAGAAACCGTTGTCTTTATATTAGATGGACACATGAGGGGCCACTGATCCCCATAGTGGATACAGTTCACTGAGAGAGCTTGAGACAGCAAAGCATGGTTGATGCTATTGGGAAGCAGCAAATGATGTTACATCTCCGTTTAACTTGCCTACCTTACTCTGACTCGCTATTTGCTTACCTCTTACAATTGGGAATATACAGAGCCCCTCAAAATGACAGGTTAATTGCTAGCAATCATTATTCTGTGATTTGTCTTTGTGCATGTTACTAATAGGCCACCTTCCTCTTTGCTTCAGAATTCTGTTCTGTATCCTTAGTCCTCTTTCTGAAAAGGAACTAAGGTAGTAAAGGGGTTTGTTTGCACCCTGATACAGGGTATTTTAATTGATAATGCCTTGATGCAGGAATTCTCACCCTCCCAGGAGATTCAACTTTTCAACAGTATTCTGCAATCTGACACCAAACATACCGTATTAAAGAATTATGCACAGTTACCTGTTTAAGAATAATTATTGGTAAATAACCTCTGTATATTCAGAATAAGTGTTGAATAGTGTGCAGCAAAATACTAAGGGCTGTGTACAGAACAATGAGGATAAAACAAGGCATTGAATAGCAGCTTCTTCAGTAAGTAATTACTATTCTGTCTTCTAAAGGAATAAGGGATTTGGTGTAACAGTATTATGATACTTACTATATTACTGTATCATAATGTAATGCCCTGCAAGCATCCTGAATTAATTTTGCACTGACCTCTTTAATTAGGGCACTTCAAAATTTCCTAACTTTTGAAAGGCCACGATAGTTGTTTAATATTGTCCCATTAAATGTGTATTGTTGCCTATAGACAAGAATATTTGCTTATTCACTTAGCTCAACAGTACTGAAATTCTCTGTCCATCAGCACAGGTTCAAATTTAATACCTGGTGTATTAATCACTAAACTGAATGGACACTATACCATATGAACATAATAAATCAAATTATTTTCTTGTTTTAAATTAAAAACTATATGTATGTTAGAGTAATATTTAAGATGATAAGATTTTCCTACATATGAAATGGGAGGGAGGTCTGCTATGTAGACTAAAAGTTTCAAAATCTGTATTCAGTTGTTCAGACCTATATCCTCATTCTTGTTGGAATATCAGAGCTGGCACATAAGGTTTTTATTCAGTTATTTATGTTTTCTAGGAGTGTTTTGAATCTGGAAGATCATAATTTATTTCAGTCCTGTAATTTGTCTGTGACTCTCTAGGAAGAATAAGCAAGACCCTCTTTAATCAGTTTTGTAATCTCTCTGCAGACAGAGAGTGCCTGGGCTGAAGAATATTTAGAAAAGAAGAGAGGTTCTCACAAGCGTTCAGCATCATGGGGCAGCACAGACCAACTCAAGGAGGTCAGGAAAGCTATTGTTTGAAATATGTTGGGTCAAGCCTGTTTTCTGTATACATCATTGCCATTAGCTTTGAATAAGCACGGATGTTGAAGTGTCCTGATGTGCTGTGTAAAGTTTGGTGAGAGAGAAAATAGAAATACAGAATTACTAATCTTGTATTTTAAAATATACCTTGGGCCAGCTGTTATTTTTAATTTATAAGATCATGCTACAAACCACTAGTTATTAATGCCTGCAAGGGAAAGCAGCAAGAAAGTGCTAGAAGTTCCTGCAGATCTTGATTTTTAAAATGAGAACTAATATTTTAGTGTTGTGGTTCTATAGTTGTAGGTAACTGATTCAGCTTTACGCTAGCACACATTAGAAGATTCCCAATGTTACAGATGTATTCAAAGGAATTACCTTTCTTTTTTTTTTTTAAATAGTCCATAAAGTGAACTTGATGCAGTTGTTTGTGCACCTTATGATGCAAAATATGCTAACTGAAGTCTAATACACTTTGCTTTGCCAGATTGCAAAATTGCGTCAACAACTGCAGAGAAGTAAGCACAGCAGCAGGCATCATAGGGATAAAGAAAGACAGTCTCCATTCCATGGTAACCATGCAGCCATTAATCAGTGCCAGGTAAGGCTATTCCTTTTTTGCTATTATGCAGCTTAATAATATTTTAAATCTGTGTGTTTTAGATCATGATTTTTAAAGAAACTTTGGATTGCTGTTGAATGAATTTATAAATGTTGAATGCACAGATCATTTTTCTTGTGAAAATGATGAACTGGGTGCTGAGTGCTTGCCCACCTGGAAAAAAGGAAGGGTTTTGAAATTAACACTGGCCTGAAAGGCATTCTGTTCACTTTGTGGTGAAAGAATGATGGTTTGTAAGGTAAGCAAGAAGAATAGTGAATTCACAGATGCAAATTACAGAGAAACCACATTTTTGTCTAAAATAATAGAGTAGGGTAAGGCAATACATTTACTTAATTGTTTTATTTTGTATCCCTAAACTTATCCTCTATTTTATGATTATGGAACAGTCTAGATCTTCCTCCTGGGCTCTTCTTTTTGTATGTCTCATTATCGTACTCTTGAGTTCCTATAGCAGGGGCAGGCAAAATGCAGCCTGTGGGCTGAATCCAACCCGCCAGGCACTTTGATCCGGCCCACGGCGTCCACCAGTGAATTGTACCCCGCCCAGCCTTTCTGCCTATGAGGGTGGGTGCGAGGTGCCCATGTATACATACGCCCCCCCAACATATACTATTGTGCCTCACTCCCACCCTCGGACAGAAGGGCCCAGCCAGGTCAGCACACAGCTTCCAGGTGGGGCTGCTGCTGTTGCAACTGCCAGGGACCTGCTTGGCTTCCTCAGCGATCTGCTCAGTCTGAGCAACAGATACAAAAGCAGTGGGGATGAGGGCAGAGCTGCAGCTGGGCAGGAGCACAGAGTGTGTGGTTGGGGCTGGCTGCAGCGTGGAGCCCATGCCCAGGTTGGTGGCTGCAGCACAGAGCTCAGGTGGGCAGGATATGGGTGTGGGGATCCACCCATACTTCTTCCCCCCCCATGGTGTGCAGCCCCAGGAGGTGGTGGTAGCAGCAGCAGGCGATGGTGCTTATGCCCAGTTCAGGTGCCTGTGCCCAGCACGCAGCTCCAGCTAGTACGGCACATTGTAGCAAGGGGTGCAGCCCAGTCAGGCCATTTATCGCCAGTGCTCCCAACCATGCGTGCACAGCTCCTGCACTTGTGCAGTACGGGGGGGGAAGCCCCATGGGCTGGAGCCAGCTGCCTTTCCTGCTCCCAGACCTGTGTGGTAGGAAGCAGAGAAGGCAGCCAGCTCCAGTATGTGGGGCTTCCTTCCCGTGGTGCATGAGTGCAGGAGCTGTGCATGCGTGGTAGGGAGGGCTGGCAAAAGAGACAGTCCAGTGGGGCTGAGCCCCTTGCTGCAATGTGTCATGCTGGCCAGAACCAGGTACCAGTGCCCTGATTGCCCCCGCCTGGTGTTGCATTGTGGGGACAGTGTGGAGGGTCCACCCCCACCACCTTCCCTCACCCCATAAATATCATACACCTCTACCCTGCCACCACATACCCCAACATACTGTATGCCCCCTAACACACAGCCACTCCCCCTCAAACTCCCACCCTACGCACATGCACACTACATGATTAAGAATTTATTATTGAGTTCTTATGCAATCCTCCCTATATACAATATGCAAACACAAATCATGATGAAAGTATTTTTTGTAATAACGTCAAAATATATTACAGTAGGTGTTTTGACTTTTAGTGTATGATTTTTTTTTCTGGTTCTAAGATGGCAGCCCCCTCTCCCAAAAGGAGTATTTCCAGGGGACAAAGAGAGGGACTTCAGGTGACAAAGGTCAGGGTTAGGGGTGGGACTTCGTTCCCAAGCTGCCGACCAGGGGACAGGACTATCCAGGCAGACCTCGACAGCTCACCAAACCTCATTAAGCAGCCCTCTAGCCAAACTAATTACCTGCCCCTGTCCTATACTGAATTATCAAGAAAGCTTCACATATAATTTCTTCTTTGCTTCAGCTAAATAGATTTTTGTCATGACTATAAGGGCCCCTATTACTAAGTATCTCCCTGTATTTTCAATAATTTGCAATTTTATATTGTAATGATAAAATAGTAATATGTTTTGTTGAAAGGTCAAGCTACCAGTAGTGAATCTCCTATAAGATTTCATTCACACTGATTACTTTTGAATGTACATTTGCTGTCACTTGGTCAACCTACAACCTCTACAACTTACAAATGCCAGGTAAAAGTATAATAGGATCTGACGCACAATAAACACAATCACATGTATAGCATAGCCATCATACACATTCAAATTAAAGCAGGATAGAAATGGACTATAAAGTTATTAAACATTTTCCAGATCTAATTTTATAGCAGATTGGACCTTTTTAAGGCATAATAGTTAATTTGCATGTGTAGCCAGTCTATATTAATTCTGCAATTAACTGGGCAATTGCATAATACATGTAACATGTAGAGGGGGCCTAAGTTGTAGCTAGTAATCTCTTTACAGTTTTAAGTGTTAGGTATTGTGCCTGAGAACATGAATTATACACACAAAAGTTTAAGACCACTTTAATTTATTCCTAATAGTTTCCTTTCTTTGGCAAACTAGAGTCTGGACCCAGTACATCAGTCAATAGGAGTAAGTCTCTAGCCCTTTCTATTGGAAGTCTACTGGTCTTGTTCTTTCCCCAGACTTCTTGTATGTGTGTTGTTTTTCAAAAAAAGAATAATATCCACTAAAATGATCAAAGGTGTCTAGGTCCCTTTATCTTCCCTAATAACATCTTAAGATGTTACTTGTTTCTCATTGCATTATTTTATCTTCATGGGTAGTTTATTTTCTGTAGCTATTAGGCCCTTGATATTTCTATGCTACAAGGAAAGCAAGAAGTAGCTTCTTCTGTTGAAGTTGGATCTCTTCATTACTCTTTAACATCTACTGCAAAGCTTTCTTTACCAATGTGTGTATTTATGTATTTTTTATATTCCTATTACAATAAATAGATGGAGGCAAGCCACAGGAAAGGCTTAGAAGAATTCCATCTATGGTACTACTTAATGCAAGAATACTGGTAGCTACTTTATGAGGTTTAGTGTACACTGTTTGCTGAAGCTGTCAAAAATGTTGACTTACTAACAATTGCCAGAAGGATTTCAGGGTTTAGCAGTTGCTTAGGTGATGTCAGTAAAACACCTGTCGTTGTTGTCCTTCCAGAAGACTGACAATGCAGGAATTTCCTATGAAAGGCTTTAAACTGTTTCAAGGAAGGTGGTAAATGTCTGTAAACCTGAATATGCTACTGCCTTTCTATTCATACTTCCCTAACAAATAATCTGTTGCATCACAGTATGAGAACAGATCTTTGGAGTTGAAAGTATTAGGGGACTGCAACAGATCTCTTGATCCTTTTCATTACTTTAAAGTCAAAGTTCCCCTTTTGCCCGTGACAGATGGGAGACTTATACATTTTCAAGAGTAGTACAATGGCTATCAACAGTTTGGCATTTTCCATTGTTTTGTGGTTATTAATATGCTTAAAATGACAGTATTTGACAATTTCTTACCAACTCATTCTGGTAAATTTTGGGGGGCAGGGAAGAAAAAGTATTACACAAGAGCATTGATTGCCTGGAGCACAGACACTTGTCAGGGGAAGAAACTTTGGGGAAAGGGCACACATCTCCCAAATAACATGTAAATAATTGACTGGAGACATGAGTGAAGAAATGTTCGTGTTTAAACTAGAAGAAGGCTCTTGTCATCTATTCTGACTACTTCACTCTTCTGGGATTTTTCCCTTAAACATTCTGGGAAGAATAACCTCTTTTTTTTGAATGAGAGGATAAATTCTTTAATTTGCCCGGTTTTATACTGGGAGTCATTCAGATTCAGGGAGCTTTCTATAACTATGCAGGCTCATTGCCCATAAAGAAGATTAGCTCTCCGTAGTTGATGCGTGGAAAAGACCTTTCCAGCTTTCCTCCTAAAGAGTCTGCTGTTTCAAGCAGTCATCCCCACACTGATGTTATTTCAACACCTGAAAGCATTTTTCTTTATGGTAGGCAGAGTTTTAGGGAAAAGCATCTTGAAATCTACTTCAGTAGTGGGAAGTTGGCACCCAAGGCACAGGCTTACTAGCCATACTACATAATACTTATGTGCATGGTTTGACTTCTGCCTTACTAAAGCTCGGAACATTAAAGGCCATGGGGATGAACTGACTAACCAGTATGGAAAATGTTTTCAGTCAAACTATTAAAGTTTGCCGAAATTTATAAACAACTGAAAATAAGGTCTTGTAATGGAAAATGTCTGGCTGCTTTAAAAGATGGTGGTATGACTTGTTATGATTAGAATTGCATACATTTCACCAGAATTAACATAACGTGACTTTCTTGGCACTTAGGGTGGGGGGGGGGGACGCAGATCGCGTGCATTTTGGAAATGATCTCTAAAAAACAAACAAACAAGTCTCTTAATTAACCTCAGTAACTACCTGAGTATGAATTTTAAGATAGTATGTATATCAATTCTTTTCTTGTCTCTGCCTATATGTCTGTTCTCATTTGAGTTCATGGTGTCTTAATTGTGTTTTTCTTGCCATTTCCTTTGTCTTCTGTTGTTCAAATTAAAACTTGCTTCACAGAAAACTCTAGGCTGGGGCCTACCCTTCATCTCTTAATCAGGTGCCCTCCCATTTGGCCAGAAATGTTTGTTGTAAAATGAACTGCTTTTATGAAAACTTTCTAGCAGGTCTCTAAAATTTCCATGAATTGTCCTGAATTTGTACAGAATAAGCTTTTTATGAGATGCCAAATATCGCTCTATATTTTCAGTAATTTGCAATTTTATATTGCGATGATGAAATAGTAATATGTTTGTTGAAAAGTCAAGCTACCAGAAGTGAATCTCCTATAAGATTTAATTCACACTGGTTACTTTTGAATGTACATTTGCTTTCGCTTGCTCAACCTACATTGCCTTTTGTTAGGGAAAACCAAAACTGCATATATTGTTATTAGGAGTGTTCTTCCACTATTACTTCATGAATGAATTGAAAAGGCTAGATAATCAGACATTAACCTTCCAAAAATGTGAATTTTTGAGGTCTGAAAAGAGACTTTAAATGGGCATTTTATGTTTTCGTAGCGTAGATGCAGTGTAGTTGGAAGTGGAATTTTTATATAACTCAGTCTGAATGTTTTCGGAACATATTTGACACACATTTTTGTGATTTAAAATGGATTTTGGTTTCCTTCATAGATTTCATAGACTTTTAGGTTGGAAGGGACCCCGGAGGATCATCAAGTCCAGCCTCCTGCCTCAGGGGCAGGAAGTCAGCAGGGATCATAAGATCCCAGCATCCAAATGTGCCTTGAAGGTGTTCAAAGTAGGTACTTGAACCACCTCCAGCAGCAGTCTATTCCAAACTCTGGGGGCTCAGACCATGAAGAAGTTCTTTCTATACCCAGCCTGAACTGAATTTTGTTTATTTGGAGATGATGAGAGAGATCCTGCACACTTTTCATAATGGATCTGAATGGATCTCTGTTTTAGGGGACAAGAAAGTGAAAAAGAAGCCGATGCAGCAAACCCTTATTCCCTGAACACCAAGCTTTGTTTTGGGGGTCTCTCTTTGTTCTTGCATGCAGGGAAAGTTTTTAGCTGAGGAGGATGCTTATATCCATAGTTATGTAGCTATCATGCAGAAAAAGCCTAAATGAATAGGTGAGCACAGTAGTCAGAGACTATTCCAATTAGAACCAAACATGGTTCCTATCAGTTTTGTATAATACAGGCTTTTAATGCTGCATAAACACTTAAGAAACAAAGTAGCTAAGTCCAAAATAGGTCTCCTCTAATAAAAGAGGTAGAGTTCCTGTGAGGTTAATCTTGAATGTTTGTATTTAGCCTTCCCATTTTGCAAAACAACATGGAACCTAGAGGTAGATTGGATATAGGAGTCAAGTAATGACTTCTGAAGCTAGAGTGCCTCCAAAAAAAAAGTTTCTTTAGTTTTTTTGCCTATTACAAATAAACCATGAAATCATTTTGGAATGTCTGGGTTTTCGTATAAAAAGATGTTTGCCTTAATGCAGCTATTTTAAGTTGATGATAATTATTATTAACAAATGACCTCTGGCAGGTTAAACATTTTTTTTGTTTTTGTTTTTCCCAGCAGAAATTTTTATCCTTTTAACTGTAGTATCAGCTATCGTTTTAAGCATTTTACAAGATGGTGCTATAAATCTACAATGTTTTCTCACTTCCTCTATGGTTTTCCAGGCTCCCATCCCAAAGAGTGCGCTTGTCCCTGTGATACCCATCACCAAATCAGCAGGCTCCCGATTCCGAAACAGCATAGAGGGCCTAAACCAGGAGATTGAGATAATAATTAAGGAGACCGACAAAGAAGAACAGCTTATTGTAAGTATCAGTTGTCCCCAGTATTCTTCAAAATATAAGGTTGGTTGGTTGATGATTTTTTTGCGGGGAGGGGTTGTTTTGGGTTTGGTTTTTTTTTAAAGAAATTTTGGTTCTGCTTCAGTCTTCCACAACTGAAGCAGTACAAAAGATTTTTAGGGCTGCACGAATAAAGATTTTCTTGGCCAATACCGATAGCCAATTATTAAACAGCCATAGTGTTCAATACCAATAACCAATTTACAGGAGTGCAGCTGGGCAGCATGGAGAGCAGCTCCATGCAGGTAAGTCTGTGGAGGGGAAGGGGTTTTGGGGGCATAGATCAAGGTCCCCACAGTGAGGGAGGGAGTTGGGGCAGGAAGCACTGCCCAGCCAGGGTAGTGAATGGGACCTCTGAGGCCAGGGTGGGGAGTGGGATGAAGCCACAGGCAGCTCATCCAGAGGATCAAGCACCACTGCCACCATTTTTAAGTGTGGGGACACTTTTAACTGGAGGAGAGAGAATGGTGAGGGTGCATGCAGGCTGTCCACTGCAGCTTTGAGGCTCTCTGCTCTTCTGTCTTTGTCCCAGGAGTCCCACACCAGCTGTACACCCTTTGGCCACCTGGCAGTGTGGGGCACAACTTGCCATCCCCACTGTTGCCAGGCAGGCAGGAGGCACGTGGATGTCATGGGGTTCCTGGGGGGAAAGGCAGCAAAGTGGAGAGCCCTGAGCCCACAGCCAGCAGCCCACATCCACTCTGTGCACAAATCTGAGAAGGCACATGCTCCCCCTGATGCCTTAGGGGTGTGCTAGGCAGTGGGGAGCCCTTCCCCCATGCCCCCTGGACAAGCCACCCGCAGCTCCATCTCACTCCCCACCCTGGCCCTGGGTCCCATTTACCATCCTGGGGCATGGAGGAGAGAAGAGGTGTAGTTGTGAGGGGTACAAATCAAGGCCCAAGGGAGGGAGGAGTGCCCCCTGCCCCACTCCCCTCCCCTCCCTCCCTCAGGCCTCAATCTGTCCCCCAGCAGTACCCCTTTCCCTCCACAGACTTAACTGCAGAGCGCTGCTCTCCACACTGCCCAGCTGAGTTCCTTGCCACATGCATGCATGCAGCTGCGAACATGCACACAGCATCCATGGGTTCTGGCCAGAAGACATATTATAGAATCATAGAACCAGAAGAGACCTGTAAGATTATCAAGTTCAGTCTGCTGCCATGGGCAGGAAATTATTGGGCTCAGATGAGCTCAACAAGGATGAATACCTCCAAGGATGGTGACTGCACCACCTCAGCTGGCAGTGTGTTCCGGATTCTGGTGACCCTTTCAGCGAAGAATTTTTTTCTTACATCCAGCCTGAATTTACCTTCTGTTAGATTATGTCTATTGGTCCTTGTCCTCCCTTGAGGTGCCTTCCTGAAGAGTTGCTCCCCCAGAGTCTGATGCTCACCCCTGACGTACTTGTAGGCAGCTATCAAGTCACCTCTCGCCCTTCTCTTACTCACACTGAACAGGCCCAGTCTCCAGGGTCTTTCCTCATAGGGCCTATCCTCCATGCCTCTAATCATGTGGGTGGCCCTTCTTTGTACCGTCTCAAGCCTATCCACATGCTTCTTGAAGTGTGCCTAGAACTGGACACAGTACTCCAGCTGTGGTCTTACCAGTGCCAAATAGGGAGGAGCACCTTCCTGGATCTATTGGCAACACATTTATAGTTTCATAGTTGGTAGGGTCAGAAGGGACTTGAGCAGATCATCAAGTCCGACCCCCTGCCATGGCAGAAAAGAGTACTGGGGTCAAACGACCCCAGTGAGTTGTTCGTCCAGCCTCCTCTTAAAGACCCCCCAGGGTAGGAGCCAGCACCACTTCTCTTGGAATAACGCTAGCCTATGCACACCAGAGTTTTATTATATTTATCAGTGAACATTATTGGCTACGCTGGCCAAAAAAAGCCAATAACAAATTAAAAGTTATGTTAATTTTCCTTTTATTGGTGCTGATACAATTTGCAACCAGTATAAATCGGTGCACCTCTAAAGATTTTCCTGAAGCATGAAGGGGGAAGGTAAAAGATTTAAAAGGATGTTTGCAACTTCTGCAGTTGTAGAAGACTGTTAATTATTGATAAACTTGACAATTAGTACAGTAAATCAATAAAGAAGAAACATTTCCTACCTTTTATGTTGGAGAATTGCTTTAAATGTACCTCTCTGGTCTCCCCACACCTCTTCCTTCAAAACTCTAGAAATTTCTTACGTGAATTTGTTTTCAGCAAGTTTGATTTAACAGCAACAAGAAAGGACCTGTTCATATTTAGTAGGTTATGATTTTAGGAATTGTCTACTCTCCTGAAGTATTTTGGTGGAGTCTGACATGTATCTCATTTTCTTCAGGTTTATACTCTGCTGGACAAAATTTAAGAAACTGCTTAAGATATGAAGTAGAGGCCTGATGAATATGTTCTGTTTATAACAGCCACAAGATATTCCAGATGGACATCGTGCTCCACCTCCAGTGGTCCAGCGCAGCAGTAGTACTCGCAGCATTGATACCCAAACACCTGGTGGTGCAGATCGGAGCAGTAACAACAGCAGCCGTTCACAGTCTGTGTCCCCCACCTCATTCCTCACCATCTCGAATGAAGGTAGTGAAGAGAGCCCATGTTCTGCAGATGACCTTCTTGCTGACTCCAGAGATAAAGGTGTGGCATAAAAGGGTTCTGCTTTTACAATATTTTAAATATGAAGCATATAGTATTCAGGACTTCCTTGCAGTGCATTGTGTTCAGGATGGATATTTTTCAGGATGGACGGTGTGTAGTATACATTACCTCCCTCAGTATAGTGACTGGAAGGAAAGAGGGAGATCTTTCTATTTTCCATGTCCCTAAGTATGTTCAGATGTGCTCTGTGTGTGTATGTACGTACAGATACCATTGTCTGCAGTAGGAAAAATTCTGATAGAGCTTGCAGCATTACTTAGTTTCTAGAGAATTCAAGAACAATGGATACTAAGCTTCCGTTTTTGAGATGGGCTCTACCTCTGCAGACTGAGGTGCATATCATCACTGTGGGCTGTATCTTTAACACCCCTGCTTTAGGTGGAGTTTCTGGAACATGACTGAGCTCTGTTTGATCAACAGCTCCTCTTAGAACCCGTTTTCTTTTCTTTTGGTTTTGTACTGAAGTACATTCTTTCCTCCTCCTGCTCCATCTCTGTTTTTATTAAGCAAAAGGTAGGGTATGGTGGCACCTTAGGATGAAGTAGGTTTTTGCCTACAAAAGCTCATGCCTCTCTGAACCAATTAGTTTCTAATGGTGCTTTACACATGGTCTGGGGGTGGGAAAGGCGGTGCTTTAATTAGTGGCTCCGAGAACCACTCTAAAGTGCCACTGCATCTTATGTATCAATGTATCCGCACTTAAAAAATGGCAGTGGGGGTGCTTGAACTAAAGCTCGTTTGAGCTTTAATTCAAGTACCACCACCACCATTTTTAAAGTGCGGGGGTGCTGATACACAAGATACAAAAAGCTGGAGCACTGTAATTGCCACGCTCCAGCAGACTTAGTTGAGTCTACTTCTATGCACTGAATTCCAGTGGATCAGACCAGCCTCTGCGTTTATGTATAGGTGCCTGAGATAACACTGCCCTGTTTTTTGCCTGACTTCAGAGAAACAGGGCTAAGTGCTTCTCATCGTTAGTGAAGAAATCTGAGGCTCCTTCAGCCAGGTGAAACTCCGTTTCCCTCTTACTTCTTCCTGGCCTCCTCTTTGACTGCCAAAACAGTTTCCTCCGTATCCTGTTTTTTAAGCTGTGTCACTCCTTTAATTTTCCCCATGGATGGGGAAGCTAAATACCATTTTTTGCCTAAGGGAGATTCATATCCCGTGGAGTGTGCTATTTGTACGTTGTTCACTTCCCTAGTTGGGGCAGATGGATGAGGCCAAGCTCCAGGTTTACCTTTGGGGTTAGCTGCTGGTCCTGGAGTGCAAAACTCAGGTGGGTATAGACCTTCCATAAGTATGAGTTTCTTCTCTTATCATTGGTGGCAGAGAAGTCTTCAAATGAGTGTAGACGCAGGAATGATTGAAGCAAGAGTTACCCATCTTGAGAGTTTAAAGTCTGTCATCTATCTCAGATTTTGCAGTCCTACGTGGATCCCAACAAAAATTGGCAGCATCCAAGACCATGCACTTGTTCTGGAGTCAGCCTTTTTCATACTTAAGAAGCACAAGGATAAGCATGTGAGATGCTATGCTCTACAGTTTCTTTTTCAGCTGTGTGTCATGCGTCTGACACTTCAACATCAAATTCCACAGTGGCATCAGTGCTGGCTGCTCCATAAGGAAATTGTGCCTCTTAGTACGTTCCTGCTTTGTTCTGTCCACCCATCTCAGTATCTCTGCAAGTGCCACTGTTTCATGATTGTGAATGACATAAAAATCCACCCAGAACTTGAATTTCTGCAAGGATGATATCAACTGTAGATCCTTCAGGCCTGCACTTTCTGATTCTAATCAGTTTGAGGGCCTTTTAACACCACCAGTTGAGGTCTTCTCAACTGTCCATTTTTCTTTGACTAACTCAGGATGTAGTGGTTACAAGAGCAGAGAGAGCTTCCAAGTACATTTATATCTCTCTTCCAAGGCCATGAAACACCTGAGGAGAAGCACTGGACCTCTGAGCTGCCTCCTTATGTCCCCTGACTTCCAGCTTTGTGGTCTCATGTGCCTTTTTCCTGCCTTTTTCCCATATGCCTATCTTACCCAGGGTTTCCCACTTGGTAGGGGTGATTCCAGGGACAGATCTTGACACTAAGATAAGGTATCCTGTAATTATCTGCATGTACCCAGTTAAGGTAGTTCTTATTGCTGAGACAAGATTTCTTTTTGGCAGATGCCTTCCCTGCCAGCACATGTGGAAAGATTAACGGACATTATCTGGTCCTTACTAGGAGTGCCATTTTTCTGTACTTGTCTACACCTTCCTTTCTGGTGGTTGCTGTGACCAATGAAAGGTATGTTCCATAACACCCCAAAAAGACAAGGAGCCAAAGAGACTGAATTCCTGAAGAGAAAGCAGTATTGCTCTGGTAGCGTGCAGTTCAGTTGCCAGCTACCAAGCACTGTTGGCCTGCTGGTGTCTACTATCCTTTACCCCAAATCTTTTACAAGACATGGGGGCAGCAGTCACTGCCCTACCTGTAAAAGGATACTTGGTGACCGGAACTTCTATTCAGGCTGCTGTGTATACATCTTCTTGGACTGTGGTCATATCTGCCTTCACAAGATACTCCTCTTGCCTTCTGAGCTCTGGTTTTTGTAGGGGAGGTAGACAACCTTCTCCTATCAGCCCTAAACCAGAAAAAGTTTTTGCACACCCTCAAAGAGAAAGCATAAATACCATCCATGCCCCTAGCTAGAGGTAGCCTCAGCAGTCATATCCTGCTTCATCCTTCACATACCATACTTCAGAGGACCCAAGGATGTGCCAGCATAATCATGAGAGGAAGTAGTCTACTACTGCAGCCCCTTTTACTCTGCATCCCTTGGGAAACGAGCAGAATCTTCAGGATGGTTGAAAGATGCATTCTTCTACCTGTGGATCCATCACTCCTTTTCCATTTTGACAGTCCTTTGCCCCTTTTCTAGCAGTTATGGACCCACATCCCAATAGACCAATGGGTCTTAAATACTGTTAGAGCTTATTACACCAATGGGTTCAACATAGTGCTTATGCCCATCTCCCTTTAGGGGAAGACCTTCCTTATGATGATTTTGCTTTGAGAGTTAAGTCTCCTGCCAGCTAGGCTCAGGAGGCCCCAGCTAGTCTCAGTAGTATTTCTCTAACACAGCAGAGACAATTTTACTGAGGTTCTTGGCCCTAGAAAGAAAGGGAGGACAATATCCTATCTTGGACTTTGTAAACCTAAGCTCCTTCAACTTCATGCTCTCAAACTCCAAATGCATTAGCCACTGTTATTTAGTCTTTGTAACCGGGGCACTAGCCATTTGGACAGCCCTGCCTTACTTCAACAAACAAAGAGATGCAAGATATTTTCTTCTTATCTCCTCCCTCTGTCCCAGGCAGACAGAAGATTCATCTCTGGTACTGTTCCATCTGTAACCAGATAACTCTAGGTTAGTATTCATTAACATAATGCTCTGAGACCTATCTCCCCATGAAGTGGGCATTGCTTTGGGATTGCTCACAATGGGACATGCACATGGACAAGTAGTCAAAGGCAAAGGAGAAATCACAGGAATGGGGTATTCTCTTGGGTTCCGAAAATGATTTTGAGAGATGAGGTGGGGCAGCTAGTTTTAAGATGAGCAGGTGTAAGGTGGGAGGGAGGGGGGGAAACACTTCATTTAACTTCCTGATGTTGATAATGAAGCATTTAGATTTTGGGGGCAGAAGGAGAAGGAGTGTTTTGAAATATGGATTAATTTAATGACTTAACTGGATTCTCCACTTAACAGAGAATGGGAATAATTCTCCCCTACCCAAATATGCTACCTCACCGAAACCCAACAACAGCTACATGTTCAAACGTGAACCTCCTGAGGGATGTGAGAAGGTTAAAGTCTTTGAGGAAAGCTTGTAAGTATCTCTTCATTTGATAAGAAATAAAAATAAACAGGCTGATTTGAAATCAGTATACAGTAAAATGTGGCTAATTAAACACTCCAAAGGATAATGAAGTGCCTGACTGACAAAATATTAGTAGTTAGTCCTTTTCAGCTTTTCTTCAGAGAGATTTTGCGTGCCATAAGGATACACTAAAGAATGATTTTTTGATGTTTATAATGAAAAAAATACAAAAGCTCCAAGTATAAATTGTATACTCTGACTTGCTATATGAGAATTGGAAAATTATGTAGATAAATGGTTAATGTAAAGCTTCTAATACAAAACATCAGAATGCATGCTATACAAGAATTACATGATTCATCAGTAATCCCTCACAGTTGAGGATGATTGTCTTCCATGATTGCTTCATTATTGGGTCCAAAGATTACTGATGAGGCTGATCTGGGATCAACAGACTCTGTTGCAGTTGTGATACATGTTTCCATGCAGGGTGGGTGGCTCTGGATTGTTGATTTGGTCTGTGACACGTTTCTGTCACTCCCACATGACCATTGGAGGAGTGGGGCTGAGCAGCCTCTATTTTAACTTGGGCCCTCAGGGCTGAGCCAGCAGTCTGCTGCTGGCAGCCGGAAGAACACCACCCAGCTGAGCAGCTATTCAGAACATCCATGGAGGTAAGGGCAGGACCTATGGGGATGATAGGAAGGTCCTGGTCCTGGGGCAATGACTGAAAACTATACCTTGATGGGGAAGGATGGCCTGGTGGGGCTTCCCATAGTGGGGCAGTTCCTCAGAAATGCCAGGACAGTTGCCTCCCCAGTGAAAGGTGAGTAGGGGTGCTTTATAACCCCAGCGCCCGCTACCCAGTGGGTAATTTTAGAGCGGGGACAGACAATGGGGCGAGGCACATCTGCAGACACCTGAGCCTGTGGGGTGTAAGACCTTGAGCCCCAGAGAGGGGGCATAGAGTTGGCCTCAGTGAGGGGGCAGAAGAGGGCCCTGGTGAGGGGCCAGGAGTGTGTAGAGAGGCCTGCCAGAGTAGGGTGCATGGTGACACCTGAAGGGCTGTGCATGAGGAGTGTAGAGTAGGGTCTGCACAAGCAGGTCTGAAGGGCTGCACCAGGGAGTATATAGAGTAGAGTTGTTTGGGAAACCCAATGGGCTACACATGGACCAGCCCCCACAAATGAGGACATGAGCAAGTTGCCCAGAGAGGGGCTAGTGGCTGAGTTCAGCACAGTGTGAAGTATAAGGCCGGTGGTCACAGGGTCTGAAGGGCTGTGTGTGGGCCAGCCAGAGTGGAAGTAGGAAAACCTGAAGGGCCATGTAGAGAAAGGCACAAGGGGGGCTTGAAGGAGCTGCACAGATCTGTGGTGAGTTGGGAGTGGCCCACTGAGAGCAGGCAGTGTGAATGAGGCCAAGTGAGGGGGGGGGCAGAGTGTGAGAGTAGAATGCTAGATGCCCAGCAGAGGCAGAGTTTAGCCTGGCCTTGGGCCAGGGTTGTTACCAATTTGCAATACCATATGTGGGCCACAGTGTAGGGCAGGTTGGAGCTGTGTATAATGCCCCAAGCATCAGGGCATTAAAAGGGCAGCCTCCGGCATATTTATGGCAAACTTATTAAACGGCAAGTTGTGGCAGGCAAGACATGGCAGACTGCCCTAGACGGGTAGGCAGGCCAGTGTTCGACTGATGTAGTAATGGGACCCTGTAACACACATTTTCTTGTAGGTCTTGAAAAGCTGTCAGTGATGGCCCGAAGGTCTGCTTCTAAACAAACATACACTACAGCATCATCACTATACTGGAGCTCGATAATTCAGTTCAGAGTGGTCTTGGAGTCAGCTGTTTACCATCCATTCAGTAATTTAGCTCCACTGCAGCTGGAAGCTTGTTGGTGGTAGGATGTAGCATTGCAGTAAATACGTTGAGAAGAGTGGTGGAGTGATTTCATAGATTTCATAGACATTTGGGCTGAAAGAGACCCCGGAGGATCATCGAGTCCAGCCCCCTGCCCCAGGGGCAGGAAGTCAGCAGGGATCATAGGATCCCAGCAAGATAGGCATCCAAATGTGTCTTGAAGGCGTTCAAAGTGGGTGCTTGATCCGCCTCCGGTAACAGTCTATGCCAGACCTTGGGGACTCAGGCAGTGAAGAAGTTCTTTCTTATGTCCAGCCTGAATTGGTCACAGTGGAGTTCATGACCGTTCAATCTTGTCATCCCTTGATGGGCTCTGGTGAACAGATGTTCCCCCAGATCCTGATGAGCACCCCTCATAAACTTATAGGTGGCTACCAGATCACCCCTGAGCCTGCGCTTTTCCAGGCTGAATAGCCGCATTGCTCTCAGCCTCTCATCATAAGGTCTGTTTTCCTGACCTCTGATCATGCGCGTGGCTCTCCTCTGCACCCTCTCAAGCTTCTCCACATCCTTTTTGAATTGTGGAGCCCAAAACTCAATGCAGTACTCCAGCTGCAGCTTCACCAAGGCCGA
>NW_017728949.1:3707489-3717713 GCF_001723895.1 Crocodylus porosus
CCCAAGTCCCTTTCATCTGTAGTGCTAACCAGTGTAGCACTACCGAGCCTATAAGCATGGTGCAGGTTTTTCCTCCCAAGGTGGAGAACCTTGCATTTTTCGGTGTTGTACGCTATCATGTTCTCGTCCACCATTTCATGCGTCTGTCCAGATCCACCTAGATCACCCTCCTGTCCTCAGGTGTGGATGCTTTACCCCAGAGTTTGGTGTCATTGGCGAACTTGGCCAGTCTGCTTCTGACACCACCAGTGTCAACATCCTGGATGAAGATGTTAAACAGTATAGGCCCTAAGACAGAGCCTTGTGGGACCCCACTGGTCACAGCACATCAAAACGATTGGCTCTCATCGACCACCACCCTCTGGGTCCTATTGCAGCGCCAGTTCCCCAGCCAGCAGTGGTGACGTCAAGGCTGCAGTTAGCCAGTTAACCAAGAGGTGATCATGGAATACCAGATTGAAGGCTTTTTTGAAGTCAAGGTATACAAAGTTGATCTCTTCCCCCTTGTCCAGGTGATAAGTCACCTGGTTATAAAAGGAAATGAGATTGGTCAAGCAAGACCTACCTGCAACAAACCCATGCTGGGTATCCCTCAGGATATTGCCTTCAGCTAGTCTGTTAAGGGTGGCCTCCTTGATAATCTTTTCCAAGACCTTCCCTAGGATAGAGGTCAGTCTGAAGGGCCTGTAGTTTGCTGGATCTGCTTTCCTCCCTTTCTTGAAGATAGGCACGACATTGGCGCCCTTCCAATCATCGGGCACTTCACCAGAGTGCCAAGAACTCTCAAAGATCCGTGTCAGGGGCTGAGCTATGATGCTCGCCAGCTCCCTGAGTACCCTTGGGTATAACCCATCAGGGCCGGCTGACTTGAAAGTATCCAGCCTGTCAAGGTGTTCCTTCATGAGGTCAGCTTCGATGGAGGGTAAGGAATCTCCCTCACCTGGGCCTCCCTGACCTATAATGGGGGCCGTCCCATGGAACTGGTAAAAAAACTGATGTAAAGTACCCATAATAGTAAGTTTGTTTTTTTCCTGGGCATCAGTTGCCCCATCTGGTTCAGCAGGGGTCCAATGTTGCCCTTTCTCTTCCTCCAGCTCCCCACATATCTAAAAAAGGACTTTTTATTGTCCTTGATATTTGTAGCTAGCTGGAGTTCCATCACAGCTTTGGCTTTCCTGGTTTGCCCTCTGCAGGTCTGGACCAGAGCAGAGTCTTTCTCCTTGGTGGCGGTTCCAGTCCTCCATCCCTTGTAGGTCTTCCTTTTAAGACGCAGGAGGTCCGCCAGTTCCCTGGAGAGCCAAGGGAGCTGCTGTGCCCTTTTGCTGCCTTTCCTCTGAGACGGGATGGACTTTGCTTGCGCATCCAGGAGGAGCAACCACTCGTCCTGAACTCCCCTCTCCATTGGGTTGTGGCCTTTTAGGGCCTCTCTGACAAGACTTCTTAGCTTGTCGAAGTCAGCTTTCCTGAAGTCGAGGACTTCTGTATTACTGACCGACTTGCCAGCTTTATGGCAGATGGTGAAGCTGATCAGCTCGTGGTCACTGTCACCCAGCTTCCCTTTGATTGTTCGGTTGCTGATTAGGTCATCCCCGGTGGCCAGTACAAGGTCTAGCAGTGCTTTACTTGATGAAGCAGCCTTGCTTAATTCCTGTCTCGACTTCAAAGGGATCTGTGAGACCCATATTGAGAAACACTGCTCGCATACCATCATGGAGCAGGCAAAAAATGGTAATGAATTTCTGAGGGCGTCCATACTTCAGAAAGATCCTCCACAGCACTTCTTGATCGATGGTCTATGTCTTTTGTGAGGTCAAAGAAGGCTATATAGAGAGGTTTTATGTTGTTTCTGGCTTTTTTTCTGCAGCTGATGAGCAGTAAAGATTGTATCAGTTGTGCCGCTTGATGTCTTAAATCAGGGGTGGTCAATTATTTCAGCTGGAGGGCCGCTTAATGAGTTTCAGTGAGCTGTTGAGGGCCACAAGAGTAGCCCTGCCCCTTGACAGGTGCCCCACCCTGTGGTCGCCATCTTAGGACCCTGGCCTTTGCCACTGGAAGTACTTCTTTTGGGAGGGGAGAGTTGTCATCTTGGAACCAGAAAAAAACCAGATCATATATTAAAAGTCAAGCAGCTCCTGTAACATTTAAATTTGAATAAAAAAATACTTTTGTCATTTGTGTTTGCATCCTGTATATAGAGATGATTGCATAATACCTCAAAAGTAGTTTTACTCTTGTATATTGTGTGGGGGGTTGGGGTGTGGTTGGGAACGATATTTGGGGGAGTGGGGTTTGTGAGGTGGGGTGGCTGTGGGGGGCATAGGCTATGTTGGGGGATGTATATGTGGTGTGGGGGGTGTGGGGATATGGGGACACACCCACACACTCCCCCTCCATGGCATGCAGCCCCTGCTGCTGGCAGCAGTAGCAGGTGCTCGGGGCACTCATGGCTTGTGCAGTTGCTACTGCCCAGCAGCACACAGCTCTGGCTAGTGCTGCATGTGGCAGCAAGGAATGCAGCCATGCTGGCCTGTCTCTCTCGCATGAGGTTTCCTGTGGCACATGTGCAACTAATTGCGCTCGCGTGCCACTGGGAGGAAGCCCTGTGCAATGGAGCTGGCCGCCTTCCCTACCCCCTGCCAATCATGTCCCAGGACTCCACTGCAAGTGGAGGGGAGCCCTGCTCCCTGGCAGAGTCCCAGGACCTGCTTTGCATGGGGCAAGGAAGGCAGCCAGCTCCATCGTGTGGGACTCTTACCCCTGGTGGTGCACTAGTGCTGGGAGTTGCATGTGTGCTATGGGAAGTTCCACACAACAGAAGTGCCCCAGCCTGGCTTAGCTCCTTGCTGCTACGTGCGGCACTGGCCAGAGCCGCAGACTGCCCAGTGACAGTGCCTGCATGGGCCACAATTTCCTGCTGCTGCTGCCATCAGTGGAAGGGGCTGTGTGCCATGGAGGGAAAGGAAGGAAGTTTGGGGGGGGGTCCCCATACCCCCCTACTGTCCTTCACATCCATGCTCCCACAGTCCCCCTGGGCGTGGGCTCTGCACTCCCACTAACCCCAGCCCCACACTGTGCATTCCTGCTCAGTTGCAGCTCCTGCACCCCTGTTGCTTTCCTACCTGCTGCCTGGAGCGAGCACTGCAGCAGGGAGACTAAGACGAGCCACAGGATACTGCGGAAGCTGAGCAGGTTCCCCTGCAGCTGCAGGAGTGGCAGCAGCAGCCCTGCCTGGAAGCTGCATTTTGGCTGACCCAGGCCCTTCCATGCATAAGGATGGGAGAGCAGCATGCGGGCTGGGCAGGGTACAATTAGTTGTGGGCACCTGCGAGTCAGATGAAATTGCCTGGCGGGCTGAATCTAGCCCACAGACCATATTTTGCCCGCCTCTGCCCAAACGTACATTGAGATTCTGGGAGGAGCTCTTCAGCAAGTGGAAAAAGGGGAGATGGTTATGGGGGTTCTGACAATGATCTTTCCTGTGGTGGACAGCAAGGTAAGCCCTCTTTAATTTCCACTGTTGGACCTGTCTCCCTCCTTGAAGGTTGTCTCAGTCATGGTGTGCCTAAGATCATCCAGATCCTTAAGATGAGGGCATGGAACTGTGATGTGAGCTCCTCCTCCCACTGCTTGAAGATTTTGATGGGGATTCCATCTGCTTCAGATGTCTTGTCATTCTTCATCTGCTTGATGGCTTTCCTCAGGCCATCAAGGGTTGGAGGGTTTCCAAGATCATCTCTGACTCGATGTTGCAGGGTGGAATTGAGATTACTCATCAGTGGCAGAGCTTCAGTTGAGAGAGTCTTCAAAATCCTCTTTCCAACAGGTGTTGATGGCTCCCCTTTCCTATTTCAGGTCTTCTTCATCCTTGGGTCTCAAGTGGGTTGGTCCCCAAGTGCTCAGACCATAGATAGCTTTGGAGGCATGAAAAACCTGCATATTGTGAAAGTCTGTGAGATGTTAAATTTCCTTCGCCATGTCTTCCTGCCATCTGTTCTTCATGTTGTGGTTCCTCTTTTGGACCTCTTCTTTGGCTTGTTGATGATTTAGTTTCTTTTGCTTGGAATGCATATCATTCTGCCAAGGACAAAAGGCCTTGCACTTGCAGTCAATCAACTCTTGGATCTTCTGATCATTCTCATCAAACCTGTCTTTTGTGATAGAGAATCCAAGTGTCTCTTTACAGGCTGATGACTGTGGACTTGAAGGCACCACAAGCACTGCCAACTTTCTCCCATTGTTGATTTGTAATTTGCCAGTTTTTTGTTGAGGCACTGGTGAAAGAGGTGTCATTTGATTGGGGCCTTGAGTCCTTCAAGGTCGATTTTTCATCAGCATTGCATCTGCCACAGCTGTCATTTGGGAGCTGGTTTAAGTGACATAACCAAGCAAATGGGTTGATGATCAGTCCAGCAATCATCAGGTTCTAGCATAGGTCATATGATGGGACAACTTTGTGATCCTGGGCATGAAAATGACTTAGTTAATAAAGTGCCCATGGTTAAATCGTGGGTGTTGCCATGATGTCTTGTGCCTGTTTTCCTAGCAGACCAGGGTGTGGCTGATGGATGAGTCCATGTTCCCCTCATTTGGTCAAGAGAGTGTTTATTAGAGTTGACCATTCCCGCTTCTACCTTGCTGGTGGCTCTGTTCCAGAAGTTTGAGTCCTTTCTAACTTCGGTATTGAAATCACCAAGCAGAATAAGTCTGTCTCCCTCTGGAACATCAGAGAGGACTGGGTCAAGGTTGGCATAAAATTCCTCCTTGGTTTCATCAGCAGCAGCATAAAGATGGCTAATCATCCAGAGCAAATTCCATTGTGTTTTAGTATTTATGTACATTTCAGAGTGACACTTGAACAGGTAATGAATTAGCCAGAATTGTTTGACAGTACATCAATACTGTGTTGCCGAAGTTATCAAGCCGTGATGGTGGCATGGTGCTCTGGGCATAGACTATTAGGATTATCCATGCGGGTCCTCATGTTCTAGGTCCCAGATGGTGTATTTTCATTGATTTCAACCACAGTAAAGGTGATCCCACTGGACATGATTATCCAGTCAGGAAAAGGGTAGGTAGACTCTGTTTAGGGAATCTTTTCTAGCCCCTTCCCTATGTAGGTTGAACACAGCGGATCTTGAAGAGGACAGTCACAATTATCATTGCTGACTCGCACTAGATGGCCTTCTTGTAACTGCCTTCATGGCAATTTATGACTAAAATAGCTTCCAGACAACTCCCCGCTCTTTTATTTTTTTACTTATTTTTTAAATGTTTTAAATAAGTAAAAAATAAAAAAAATAAATTTAAGAAAAAATACTAAAAAGCCATTCAAAGTAACCCAACCTTTTATTTTGCACTCTGGTACTCATTATCATACTAGAAGATAATTCTGCATAATTAAATGGTTGACTTTTTTGTCGTGTTGAGCCAAGATAAACTGAAGCATATCCAATGTTTTGTAATAATTATCTGCCTTGAGAGGTACTATGGATAATATCTTTTAAGATGACTAATTATCTAGAGCAAATTCCATTGTGGTTTTGTATTTATGTACATTTCAAAATGACACTTGAACAGGTAACGAATTAGCCAGAATTGTTTTTTGTGAACATTCAGTGCACTTACTAATAGTGATGAATTTTCTCAGTGTCTAATTAATCTGATCTCACTGTATTTCCACCTCCCCTTTTTGTTTTCTCCTAAACCTTATTCTCACTCAAGGGTGTTTCTCTTCCATTCTTCCAGTATAAAGAGGATTTTTTTGTACCTTGAAAAGACCCAGCCCCTTAAGAAATCAAATAGGTTATTCATAATTTAAGTCATGCTTATAAAGAGGATTGTTATAGAAAGGATTGTTTATTAAGCAATTTTTCAAAGCGGGGGGTGTGTGTGTGTACGTACACTGACGTGTGTACACACACACACACACACACATACACACACACACACACACTCCGTTCACTCCTTTATAATACATTTGAACTTATCTCAAAGAAAATAATGGTTGAATGATATAATGTAGTTTCACAAGCCACAGTCTGTTTCTAGGAAGGGTCCTGATAATCATAATAGAACACTAGCTCAAGTCTGTCTTTCTACAGGTTCAGAATGTACTGCTGTCTTTGTTTTTGTACCTGTTGTTTCTATGTTCATGTGTATGACACTGCTAAAAAGACTGGAAGGATGAGACCAGCTCTTTCCAAAATAATGGAGAATGAGGTATTTAGAATGGTTTTTTACGTGCAACAGTGCTATCCAACCCACTGCATTTAATTAAACCTTAAATGTCTTTCATATAGTGACTATGTTCAGTTTAAAAAAAGAAAGAGGGAGACAGGTGAACAATAATGTCATTTGACAAAATCTGAGATGAAAACTTTTGACCAGATGTATAATAAATGCACCAATTTCCTCTGTCTTGTAACTTCATTGATTAAGAAGAATTTTTAAATCAAAGATTAATTTTAAGCTTTTCTCTACCACTGTTTCTTAGCTGTGATCAACTGACACATGATTATATATCTTTTGCATTTGGTACTTTCCTATAACTTCGAAAGCACCTTAGCTCAGAAGAGAATATTTGTATCAAGATTGTCTAGATGCATAGAAGTTCTAGCACCATAAGATGCAGGTTTATTTTCTTTAAATCTTGGGATATTAGCCCTTTGGTGCTGGCAATCTGTAATTTATAGAATTTCCAACACTTTGATTGTAATAAGTTGTAAAAGGTGCTTTGAGGCAGAGATATTTAGTGTTGTTCTTATTAAATTAGAGTTGGTACAGCTGATTCCACTGAGGACTTGGTTACTAATGTAATAAGTTTGCTTTAGGAGCCTGGATTTTCTGAAGATTGATTGCTTCTTTGTTAGTACTTATGGTTTTAATAACTGAACTAAGTGTTTAAATTGAAAGGAAACATTGAGACCCAAGTATTTAGGAAAGTGAAGCTGTCTTCTGGTACATGGGAAGTAGGAGAAAAACCTATGTGAAATAATCTATACTCTGCCATGGAAAATATGTCTGTGTATACAAATAAAATAATAGCATACCCTTGTAGCAGGTATCTGCATACATAATACTCTGCCTTGTGTTTGCAAATGAGGGTGTGTGCAACATTTGCTGTTTTGATTTCTTGGCAGTTGACTGAACAATCTTCCCTTAGGGAGTGTGAGTATTCTGTAAATTACTTTAAAAATGGATATATTATTTGGTATGCTTACTGATGTTTTAAATGATCAAGTAATATGATATAGCAATCATTGTTCCCATCAGGAAATGATAAACCCTAATAAAGTGGTGTGAAAGATATATTGTGGTGCTTCTTGGCACCAGAAGGTTGGTGAAACTGGTTTTATGTACATGCATCTTTGTCTACAAAAATGAGAATCTGACTTAGAGTTTAATTTCTCTTAGATTTTTTTTCTGTCGCATCTCATAACTTTTGTAAAAATACATGCCCTTTTCATCTTGAGGCTTACTAGAACTCTTACAGAGTAAATATACAACAGCTAATTAAAATTTGTTTAGAATGTAACAATATTGTTAACTTACATGGTGATGGGAACATCTCAGATGGGTGTAAGTCATGGGTATAAGGAGGCTTGTTCTTCAGTTATATTACGGTGGACTGTAATCTCATCCTCCAAGTATAATCAAGCTTAGGCAGCACCTGGACTACTACTGCCCAAGAAAATTCATGTGCCTACAGGAAAAGGAATGATGTAGAATCCAGTGGAGTCTGTGGAAGCCTTTTGTTTCATTGACTTTGATAACCTTTGGACTGGTCCTGCACAGTTGGAGATTTCCTTAGTGAAGCAAATGACACTTCATTGAAATGCCCATATTTTATAGTAGTGCAAGAAGACAGGAAAATCCCTCTCTAGAGAAAAATACCTGATTTAGTGCTGTTTTGTCTAAATATAAACACTAGACTATGATACAAGATCTGAAGCTCAACATAGAGTCTGAAAGTCAGTTATGGTCATGGGCACAGGTTATATTGGTAGTGTTACAAGTGCTTTTTTAGTCTGAAATCAAGGAAAGGTAGGGCAAGGTGGCATCTTAGAGACTGGTTCAGAGAGGCATGAGCAGCCTACTTCGCAGATGCTATGAATGGACTTGCAGAAAGAAAGGGTTTTGAGTAGAGAGGAACTTAAGTATAAAGAAAGGGACAGGAGTAGGGCGCACTGTTGAGAGAAGCAAAAAGTGGTTTGAATAGATCCAGTAGGCATAAACAAGGCAGTTACCACACTGGGGCAGCATAAAGATAAACACCTGAAGTGAACAGCTAGTCCATGTAACTAGACTAACTGTAGTCTCTGAGACTGTTTAACACAGTCTGGTCTGCGGTAATTTCTTTTCCGCAACTTCATATTCAAGTTGGGCTTTAAAGTTTTTGTTTAAGGACAGTCACTCTGAGGTCAGTGGTAGAATGTCCAGGGAGTGTAAAGTATTCTGCCTTGGGTTTTTGTGTGTTTCTAGAATTGATGCCTGTCTAAAAGCAGGTAATTGTATATGATAGACAGTGTTTTCGTGTGAATTGATATCTCTTATTAGACCAATTTGGAGGTGGGTTGATGTTTCTAGCAAATTTTTGGATAACACAGTATCCTTTTTCAAGCTAAGCCAAGTGCAGAAGGGGGTGACTCCCCTGTGTATACTGGAGTATCTGTCAGTATTTTGTTGTGGCACTTCAGAGTGGGATCCGAGATCCCTCGGATCTGCTGCCTGTTCCCTGCTCCCCACGTAAATAGGGAAATCAGAGTGCCCAGTGACTCTACCCATTCCCCTTCCCTCTCTCCTGGGAAGTAGGGGGTTGGTGGCAGGAGGGAAAGAGTGGAACAATGTGGGATACTGGGGGACTAAGAGATTTTGTTATGCTGTGGTACAGATGCATTGTACGGACATTATATTTGATACTACAGAGAAGCTGTAGTTCAGCAGTATTTCTGATTTGTTTCTCCTTTTTCTGTATTAGTGTCACAAATTAGGGGTTTGTTGGTATCTTGCATGATTTCTTGAGTTCATTTTGCTAGTAATGTATGTATAGTTTCTATGTAAAGGTGTCATCAGATAGTATTTAGCCTTATCATTCTTGTGTTTATATGCCTTGTGGTATTTGATGTGTATATATATATATATTTTTTTTATATACTAGGGCCAGAATTGCAGAATATGATATTGATTTCAAGTATTAAACAATGAGTTCATTTATACTATGAGTTTATTTGGCACCTAGGATATCTGAAAAACAGAATGCATCTCAAAGGCATACCTAGGTTGCACCCAGGGTCAGGCACATCTGTCTGACTTACGTTGCACTTCTATAGTGCTGCGGCTGTCCATGGCTGCTTCTCTCTGGGTTGTGCAGCATTAGCAACACTAAATATTCTCTACATTAAATTCTGCACTAAGTTATGCTCATGGTGTCTTGGTCATTTGAGTCTTTGCGTTTTGGGAACAGGAGGCCTGTAATTACACCTCTCTTCCTGCTGCTTACAACAGTAATTTTGTGAGTGGGACAGTATACTCCTAGCACACTCCCATTGTCTGTTTTGAAGGCGTTTTTACAAAGTGCCTGGGAGCAGTAGCATCGTTCCTCAGGAAACTGAACATGAATTTACCCTGGCTAGAGTCAGAGTTGTCTGATCAGCTGGTGGCAGATAACATTCATTTCATTCTCTGTTTATTTGGCAGTCTAGGTCACATGGAAACGGGGGGAAAAAATCTGTACCAATTCAGTCACAGTAAATAGAATTAATAGTGAACTGTATACCCATGTTAGTCCAAATTCAACAAAAGGTGAATTAGGACTTGGCTTTGAAATAGCCTTTTAACTCTTGAGTAATTGGCATTCTGTATGTTGTTGTGAAGGTATGGATGTGTTACTGATATCGGATATTACTAACATTAATACATTTGTTACATCTGTCCATACCCTATAAGTGTTGATATTTTTTCACAACGTGTACTGGTCACATTTTTTCAGAAAGATGCCGGCTTTTGTCTTGAGTTGAATCTAATTGAGGATGGTAAAAAGATAGTATTCAGCATTCTTGGTTTTTACCATTTTTTTTTTTTTGGGTTTTTTTAACTGATAAATTCCCTGATTTTTTTTTTTTTTTTTTTTTCATTCAGTTATTACTGACTTACACCTGTTTTCCAGGTCAAATCCCTGTTAACCGGCACAAGTGGGGTTAACACTTGTGCCGATTAGCAGGGACT